>NW_028274867.1:1052450-1202800 GCF_037043125.1 Eumetopias jubatus | reverse complement strand
CTTCCTCACCGAGAGATATTCTCTGAGAAGTAGGCCAAATGAGCAGACAGAGGACTATGTCCTAAACGAAAGAAGAGGACAAAGCCACAGCAAGAGACCTAAACAAAATGGATATAAGGAACATGCCTGACAGAAAATTTAAGATAACAATTATAAAGATACTCACTGGGGAAATGAAAAGAGGGAGGACATCAGAAGGGGGAACATCACTGAGACTCTTAACAAAGAGATATGAAAGAAATAATCAGAGATGTGGAACACAAGAAATGAAATGAAGAATATACTAGATAGAATAATTAGCAGGATGGACGAAGCAGAGGAACAAATTAATGAACTAGAAGACAGTAATGGAAAGTAATCAAGCGGAACAAATGAGAGGAAAAAGAAGTATGCAAAAATGAGAAGAGACTTAGGGAATTCAGTGACTCCATCCAGTGTAACAACACCCACATTAGAGGGATCCCAGAAGGTGAAAAGGGGGAAAAGGGGGCAGAAAATCTATTTGAGCAAAGAAGAGCTGAAAACTTAACCTAATCTGGTGAAGGAAACCTATACAAATCCATAAGGCATAGAGATCCCCTCCCACAAAGTCAACCGAAGGAGGTCCACATCAAGACACATAGTAATCCAAATGGGAAAAGGTAGTGATAAAGAAAAAACATTTAAAGCAGCAAGATAAAAGAAGACAGGTAACATGCAAGGGAAAGCCCATAAAGCTATCAGCTGAGTTTTCAGCAGAAACTATGCAGGACAGAAGAAAGGGGCGTTAAATATTCAAAGTGCTGAATGAGAAAAATCTGCAGCAAGGAATAATTTATCCAGCAAGCCTATCCTTCAGAAAAGAAGGGGAGAAAAAGAGTTTCTTAGCCACACAAACTAAAAGAGTTCATGACCACTAAATTAACTACAAAAAATATTGAAGGGGACACTATGAGTGGAAAAGAACCGTAAGTGAGAGTATGACAATAATGAATCAAGGAAGCAGTAAAAATAAGTATTTCTGTAAAAATCAGTTAAGGGATTCACAAAATAAAAGTATGTAAAATATGAAAACATATACCCTAACACATGAGGAGGAGTCAACAGTGGGTTTGAACTTAAACAGCATTCAACTTAATATAGACCGAAAAGGCTATATATAATCCAGGGGGTCACCACAAACCCAAAGCACTAATACACATGCAAAAGATAAAGGGAAAGAAATCCAAGAATATCATTAAAGAAAACGAGCAAACCATGAGAGAGAGAGCAAGAGAAGAAAGGATCAGAGAAAAACTACACAAAAAACTATGAAACAAGTAACAAAACATCAATAAATACATGTCTAATGATAATCAGTTTGAATGTAAATGGACTAAATGCTCCAAGCAAAAGAGCATGACAGAGTTTGTCTATATATATAAAAGATTTCACACCTAAAGACACCTGCAGATGGAAATTAAGAGATGGAGAAACATTAATCATGCAAGTGGATGTCAAAAGAAGTCAGAGTAGCAATCCTTATATCAGACCAAATAGACTTTTTTAAAATTGAAATTGAATTAGCCAACATAGAGTACACCAGTAGTTTCAAATGTAGCGTTCCACAATTCATCAGTTGTGTATAACACCCAGTGTTCATCACATCACAGGCATTCCTTAATGCCCATCACACAGTTACCCCATCTCCCCAGCCACCTTTCCTCCAGCAACCCTCAGTTGGTTTCCAATAGTTAGGAACCTGTCATGGATTTTCTTCCTCTCTGGTTTCTTCGCATTCATTTTCCCTCCCTTCCCCTATGATCCTCTGTGCTGTTCCTTCTATTCCACATATGAGTAAAACCATATAATAATTGTTTTTCTCTGACTGACTTATTTTGCTCAGCATAATACCCTCCAGTGCCATCCACATCGATATGCTCAATATTGATCCTTTCTGATGGCTGAGTCATATTCCATTGTATATCTATATACCATGTTTTCTTTATCCATTTATCTGTCGATGGATGTCTTGGTTCCTTCCACGGTTTGGCTATTGTGGACAATGTTGCTATAAACATTCGGGGTGCAGTTGCCCCTTCAGATCACTACATTGGTAGCTTTGGGGTAAATAAAATTGCTGGGTTGTAAGGGAGCTCTGTTTTAAGTTCTTGAGGAACCTCCATATTGTTTTCCAAAGTGGCTGTACCAGTTTTCATTCCCACGTAGAAGTGTAAGAGACTTCCCCTTTCTCCTCACCAACATTTGTTATTTCTCCGCTTGTTAATTTTTGCAATTCTGACTGGTGTGAAGTGGTATCTCACTGTCATTTGGATTTCTTTTTCCCCATGCCAAGTGATGTTGAGCAGTTTGTCATATGTCTGTTGGCCATTTGTGTGTCTTCTTTGGAGAAATATCTGTTCATATCTTCTGCCCATTTCTTGACTCGCTTATTTGTTTTTTGGGTGTTGAGTTTGGGTGTTGAACGGTAGTAAAGCTTACGGCACATTCATGATGCTTCCACACCCACTTTTGGAAATGCTTCTCTCTCAAGGATACCTGAATATGTTAGTGGAGAGTTGCCGTATACGCAGACTTGCTTTTCCCAGGTGAGTGCATGGCACATTCCTTATTCCCTCACGCGCGCGCGCACACACACACACACACACACACACACACACACACACAGAGTTGAACATGTTTCTGTCTCGTCAGGAAAGAAGGTGTTCGTTGAGTGACGGTTTCTCACTGATGCTTTTGGGTTCTTGCTTTTATTCCCCCCGGAGAGTGAAGTGTAGGCGCTTTTTCCGTAGGCTTCCGTACACACCCTTGAGAAGCCTTCCGTCAGCCAGAAACAAGCCGTGAGTTGAAAGAGGCGTCCACGCAGACCTCCTTCTCAGAGCGAAGCCTTTCACACTTTTCCTTGTGAAGTAAACTACAGAGATACAAATACTTTATCAATGATTGCTTTAACAAAAAAGGACTAAATATCCCAATCAGAAAACATAGACTGTAAAGAGGAAGCAAGACCCATCTCTATGCTGCCTACCAGAGAATCACTTCAGACCTAAAAATAAAAGCAGATTCGAAGTAATGGGAAACAAAACGATTTATGATGCAAATGGAAGTGAAAAGAAAGTTGGAGTCGTAATATTTTTATGAGACAAAATAAACTGAATTGTGGGGAAGATGGCAGAGTAGAAGGACCCTAAACTCACCTCATCCCACAGATACAACTAGATCACACTCACACCAGAGTCACCCAGAAATGGACCTTCAGATTTCCCAACAAAACTCTACAACTAAATGGAGAGAGGAAATCACATCAAAGATGGTAGGAAGGACAAGGACTCTGTAGGAATCTAAACCCCGTATTTCTGACCAGCAGAGGGAGGGAACCACAGTCACAGAGGGGCCAGAAACAAACTACTACACCGGGGAGCCTCTAAAGCGTAGAGACATCCTCATAGCTTATGGCTTTGAAAATCAGAAGGGATGACATTTGTGAGCGTATACAACCAGCAGACTTAAAGCTTGGAACTTTTAAAAATCAGCTGTCTCAGCTCTGAGAGAGCACAGAAGGTGATCGGAAGCTGAGATCTGTCCTTAAAGAGAAAGCACAGCAAACAGTCTGGAGAAGCTTGGGTGAAGCAGGTTGAAACGTGCTTGAGGATTAAACAAGGGAGACATAGTTCCTGAACTCAGAGTTTGCTAAGGGACTTGTCCAGGAACAAAGGAGCTGGCAGGTTCCATTTCCCTCTACGGCCCCTCATTATAAACACACACCTACCTGCAAGATCAAGCACAATCTAGCAATCACTAACTTGCATAAACCATGGCCCATCCCCACACCTACCACACCTGCTTCAGTCCCAGTGCTGTGGATACCCTCCCTGATAAGACCCACACAATCCTTGACAACAATATGTCTCCCCATCACCCACAGAACACGCATGCATCTTGTTAAAACAGCACACCCCATGTGTTGTGCACAATGACACAGTCCAGATCCAGTCTCTGTTGTTGCTATGCATTACCTTCAGAGGAGAACCAGCATCACCAAGTTAAAAATGTATGTTCTGCCCCGTATTTTCAAGAACAAGCAATATATCTGACCTTCCTCACCGAGAGATATTCTCTGAGAAGTAGGCCAAATGAGCAGACAGAGGACTATGTCCTAAACGAAAGAACAGGACAAAGCCACAGCAAGAGACCTAAACAAAATGGATATAAGGAACATGCCTGACAGAAAATTTAAGATAACAATTATAAAGATACTCACTGGGGAAATGAAAAGAGGGAGGACATCAGAAGGGGGAACATCACTGAGACTCTTAACAAAGAGATATGAAAGAAATAATCAGAGATGTGGAACACAAGAAATGAAATGAAGAATATACTAGATAGAATAATTAGCAGGATGGACGAAGCAGAGGAACAAATTAATGAACTAGAAGACAGTAATGGAAAGTAATCAAGCGGAACAAATGAGAGGAAAAAGAAGTATGCAAAAATGAGAAGAGACTTAGGGAATTCAGTGACTCCATCCAGTGTAACAACACCCACATTAGAGGGATCCCAGAAGGTGAAAAGGGGGAAAAGGGGGCAGAAAATCTATTTGAGCAAAGAAGAGCTGAAAACTTAACCTAATCTGGTGAAGGAAACCTATACAAATCCATAAGGCATAGAGATCCCCTCCCACAAAGACAACCGAAGGAGGTCCACATCAAGACACATAGTAATCCAAATGGGAAAAGGTAGTGATAAAGAAAAAACATTTAAAGCAGCAAGATAAAAGAAGACAGGTAACATGCAAGGGAAAGCCCATAAAGCTATCAGCTGAGTTTTCAGCAGAAACTATGCAGGACAGAAGAAAGGGGCGTTAAATATTCAAAGTGCTGAATGAGAAAAATCTGCAGCAAGGAATAATTTATCCAGCAAGCCTATCCTTCAGAAAAGAAGGGGAGAAAAAGAGTTTCTTAGCCACACAAACTAAAAGAGTTCATGACCACTAAATTAACTACAAAAAATATTGAAGGGGACACTATGAGTGGAAAAGAACCGTAAGTGAGAGTATGACAATAATGAATCAAGGAAGCAGTAAAAATAAGTATTTCTGTAAAAATCAGTTAAGGGATTCACAAAATAAAAGTATGTAAAATATGAAAACATATACCCTAACACATGAGGAGGAGTCAACAGTGGGTTTGAACTTAAACAGCATTCAACTTAATATAGACCGAAAAGGCTATATATAATCCAGGGGGTCACCACAAACCCAAAGCACTAATACACATGCAAAAGATAAAGGGAAAGAAATCCAAGAATATCATTAAAGAAAACGAGCAAACCATGAGAGAGAGAGCAAGAGAAGAAAGGATCAGAGAAAAACTACACAAAAAACTATGAAACAAGTAACAAAACATCAATAAATACATGTCTAATGATAATCAGTTTGAATGTAAATGGACTAAATGCTCCAAGCAAAAGAGCATGACAGAGTTTGTCTATATATATAAAAGATTTCACACCTAAAGACACCTGCAGATGGAAATTAAGAGATGGAGAAACATTAATCATGCAAGTGGATGTCAAAAGAAGTCAGAGTAGCAATCCTTATATCAGACCAAATAGACTTTTTTAAAATTGAAATTGAATTAGCCAACATAGAGTACACCAGTAGTTTCAAATGTAGCGTTCCTCAATTCATCAGTTGTGTATAACACCCAGTGTTCATCACATCACAGGCATTCCTTAATGCCCATCACACAGTTACCCCATCTCCCCAGCCACCTTTCCTCCAGCAACCCTCAGTTGGTTTCCAATCGTTAGGAACCTGTCATGGATTTTCTTCCTCTCTGGTTTCTTCGCATTCATTTTCCCTCCCTTCCCCTATGATCCTCTGTGCTGTTCCTTCTATTCCACATATGAGTAAAACCATATAATAATTGTTTTTCTCTGACTGACTTATTTTGCTCAGCATAATACCCTCCAGTGCCATCCACATCGATATGCTCAATATTGATCCTTTCTGATGGCTGAGTCATATTCCATTGTATATCTATATACCATGTTTTCTTTATCCATTTATCTGTCGATGGATGTCTTGGTTCCTTCCACGGTTTGGCTATTGTGGACAATGTTGCTATAAACATTCGGGGTGCAGTTGCCCCTTCAGATCACTACATTGGTAGCTTTGGGGTAAATAAAATTGCTGGGTTGTAAGGGAGCTCTGTTTTAAGTTCTTGAGGAACCTCCATATTGTTTTCCAAAGTGGCTGTACCAGTTTTCATTCCCACTTAGAAGTGTAAGAGAGTTCCCCTTTCTCCTCACCAACATTTGTTATTTCTCCGCTTGTTAATTTTTGCAATTCTGACTGGTGTGAAGTGGTATCTCATTGTCATTTGGATTTCTTTTTCCCCATGCCAAGTGATGTTGAGCAGTTTGTCATATGTCTGTTGGCCATTTGTGTGTCTTCTTTGGAGAAATATCTGTTCATATCTTCTGCCCATTTCTTGACTCGCTTATTTGTTTTTTGGGTGTTGAGTTTGGGTGTTGAACGGTAGTAAAGCGTACGGCACATTCATGATGCTTCCACACCCACTTTTGGAAATGCTTCTCTCTCAAGGATACCTGAATATGTTAGTGGAGAGTTGCCGTATACGCAGACTTGCTTTTCCCAGGTGAGTGCATGGCACATTCCTTATTCCCTCACGCGCGCGCGCGCACACACACACACACACACACACACACACACACACACACAGAGTTGAACATGTTTCTGTCTCGTCAGGAAAGAAGGTGTTCGTTGAGTGACGGTTTCTCACTGATGCTTTTGGGTTCTTGCTTTTATTCCCCCCGGAGAGTGAAGTGTAGGCGCTTTTACCGTAGGCTTCCATACACACCCTTGAGAAGCCTTCCGTCAGCCAGAAACAAGCCGTGAGTTGAAAGAGGCGTCCACGCAGACCTCCTTCTCAGAGCGAAGCCTTTCACACTTTTCCTTGTGAAGTGAACTACAGAGATACAAATACTTTATCAATGATTGCTTTAACAAAAAAGGACTAAATATCCCAATCAGAAAACATAGAGTGTAAAGAGGAAGCAAGACCCATCTCTATGCTGCCTACCAGAGAATCACTTCAGACCTAAAAATAAAAGCAGATTCGAAGTAATGGGAAACAAAACGATTTATGATGCAAATGGAAGTGAAAAGAAAGTTGGAGTCGTAATATTTTTATGAGACAAAATAAACTGAATTGTGGGGAAGATGGCAGAGTAGAAGGACCCTAAACTCACCTCATCCCACAGATACAACTAGATCACACTCACACCAGAGTCACCCAGAAATGGACCTTCAGATTTCCCAACAAAACTCTACAACTAAATGGAGAGAGGAAATCACATCAAAGATGGTAGGAAGGACAAGGACTCTGTAGGAATCTAAACCCCGTATTTCTGACCACCAGAGGGAGGGAACCACAGTCACAGAGGGGCCAGAAACAAACTACTACACCGGGGAGCCTCTAAAGCGTAGAGACATCCTCATAGCTTATGGCTTTGAAAATCAGAAGGGATGACATTTGTGAGCGTATACAACCAGCAGACTTAAAGCTTGGAACTTTTAAAAATCAGCTGTCTCAGCTCTGAGAGAGCACAGAAGGTGATCGGAAGCTGAGATCTGTCCTTAAAGAGAAAGCACAGCAAACAGTCTGGAGAAGCTTGGGTGAAGCAGGTTGAAACGTGCTTGAGGATTAAACAAGGGAGACATAGTTCCTGAACTCAGAGTTTGCTAAGGGACTTGTCCAGGAACAAAGGAGCTGGCAGGTTCCATTTCCCTCTACGGCCCCTCATTATAAACACACACCTACCTGCAAGATCAAGCACAATCTAGCAATCACTAACTTGCATAAACCATGGCCCATCCCCACACCTACCACACCTGCTTCAGTCCCAGTGCTGTGGATACCCTCCCTGATAAGACCCACACAATCCTTGACAACAATATGTCTCCCCATCACCCACAGAGCACGCATGCATCTTGTTAAAACAGCACACCCCATGTGTTGTGCACAATGACACAGTCCAGATCCAGTCTCTGTTGTTGCTATGCATTACCTTCAGAGGAGAACCAGCATCACCAAGTTAAAAATGTATGTTCTGCCCCGTATTTTCAAGAACAAGCAATATATCTGACCTTCCTCACCGAGAGATATTCTCTGAGAAGTAGGCCAAATGAGCAGACAGAGGACTATGTCCTAAACGAAAGAACAGGACAAAGCCACAGCAAGAGACCTAAACAAAATGGATATAAGGAACATGCCTGACAGAAAATTTAAGATAACAATTATAAAGATACTCACTGGGGAAATGAAAAGAGGGAGGACATCAGAAGGGGGAACATCACTGAGACTCTTAACAAAGAGATATGAAAGAAATAATCAGAGATGTGGAACACAAGAAATGAAATGAAGAATATACTAGATAGAATAATTAGCAGGATGGACGAAGCAGAGGAACAAATTAATGAACTAGAAGACAGTAATGGAAAGTAATCAAGCGGAACAAATGAGAGGAAAAAGAAGTATGCAAAAATGAGAAGAGACTTAGGGAATTCAGTGACTCCATCCAGTGTAACAACACCCACATTAGAGGGATCCCAGAAGGTGAAAAGGGGGAAAAGGGGGCAGAAAATCTATTTGAGCAAAGAAGAGCTGAAAACTTAACCTAATCTGGTGAAGGAAACCTATACAAATCCATAAGGCATAGAGATCCCCTCCCACAAAGACAACCGAAGGAGGTCCACATCAAGACACATAGTAATCCAAATGGGAAAAGGTAGTGATAAAGAAAAAACATTTAAAGCAGCAAGATAAAAGAAGACAGGTAACATGCAAGGGAAAGCCCATAAAGCTATCAGCTGAGTTTTCAGCAGAAACTATGCAGGACAGAAGAAAGGGGCGTTAAATATTCAAAGTGCTGAATGAGAAAAATCTGCAGCAAGGAATAATTTATCCAGCAAGCCTATCCTTCAGAAAAGAAGGGGAGAAAAAGAGTTTCTTAGCCACACAAACTAAAAGAGTTCATGACCACTAAATTAACTACAAAAAATATTGAAGGGGACACTATGAGTGGAAAAGAACCGTAAGTGAGAGTATGACAATAATGAATCAAGGAAGCAGTAAAAATAAGTATTTCTGTAAAAATCAGTTAAGGGATTCACAAAATAAAAGTATGTAAAATATGAAAACATATACCCTAACACATGAGGAGGAGTCAACAGTGGGTTTGAACTTAAACAGCATTCAACTTAATATAGACCGAAAAGGCTATATATAATCCAGGGGGTCACCACAAACCCAAAGCACTAATACACATGCAAAAGATAAAGGGAAAGAAATCCAAGAATATCATTAAAGAAAACGAGCAAACCATGAGAGAGAGAGCAAGAGAAGAAAGGATCAGAGAAAAACTACACAAAAAACTATGAAACAAGTAACAAAACATCAATAAATACATGTCTAATGATAATCAGTTTGAATGTAAATGGACTAAATGCTCCAAGCAAAAGAGCATGACAGAGTTTGTCTATATATATAAAAGATTTCACACCTAAAGACACCTGCAGATGGAAATTAAGAGATGGAGAAACATTAATCATGCAAGTGGATGTCAAAAGAAGTCAGAGTAGCAATCCTTATATCAGACCAAATAGACTTTTTTAAAATTGAAATTGAATTAGCCAACATAGAGTACACCAGTAGTTTCAAATGTAGCGTTCCTCAATTCATCAGTTGTGTATAACACCCAGTGTTCATCACATCACAGGCATTCCTTAATGCCCATCACACAGTTACCCCATCTCCCCAGCCACCTTTCCTCCAGCAACCCTCAGTTGGTTTCCAATCGTTAGGAACCTGTCATGGATTTTCTTCCTCTCTGGTTTCTTCGCATTCATTTTCCCTCCCTTCCCCTATGATCCTCTGTGCTGTTCCTTCTATTCCACATATGAGTAAAACCATATAATAATTGTTTTTCTCTGACTGACTTATTTTGCTCAGCATAATACCCTCCAGTGCCATCCACATCGATATGCTCAATATTGATCCTTTCTGATGGCTGAGTCATATTCCATTGTATATCTATATACCATGTTTTCTTTATCCATTTATCTGTCGATGGATGTCTTGGTTCCTTCCACGGTTTGGCTATTGTGGACAATGTTGCTATAAACATTCGGGGTGCAGTTGCCCCTTCAGATCACTACATTGGTAGCTTTGGGGTAAATAAAATTGCTGGGTTGTAAGGGAGCTCTGTTTTAAGTTCTTGAGGAACCTCCATATTGTTTTCCAAAGTGGCTGTACCAGTTTTCATTCCCACTTAGAAGTGTAAGAGAGTTCCCCTTTCTCCTCACCAACATTTGTTATTTCTCCGCTTGTTAATTTTTGCAATTCTGACTGGTGTGAAGTGGTATCTCATTGTCATTTGGATTTCTTTTTCCCCATGCCAAGTGATGTTGAGCAGTTTGTCATATGTCTGTTGGCCATTTGTGTGTCTTCTTTGGAGAAATATCTGTTCATATCTTCTGCCCATTTCTTGACTCGCTTATTTGTTTTTTGGGTGTTGAGTTTGGGTGTTGAACGGTAGTAAAGCGTACGGCACATTCATGATGCTTCCACACCCACTTTTGGAAATGCTTCTCTCTCAAGGATACCTGAATATGTTAGTGGAGAGTTGCCGTATACGCAGACTTGCTTTTCCCAGGTGAGTGCATGGCACATTCCTTATTCCCTCACGCGCGCGCGCGCACACACACACACACACACACACACACACACACACACACACAGAGTTGAACATGTTTCTGTCTCGTCAGGAAAGAAGGTGTTCGTTGAGTGACGGTTTCTCACTGATGCTTTTGGGTTCTTGCTTTTATTCCCCCCGGAGAGTGAAGTGTAGGCGCTTTTACCGTAGGCTTCCATACACACCCTTGAGAAGCCTTCCGTCAGCCAGAAACAAGCCGTGAGTTGAAAGAGGCGTCCACGCAGACCTCCTTCTCAGAGCGAAGCCTTTCACACTTTTCCTTGTGAAGTGAACTACAGAGATACAAATACTTTATCAATGATTGCTTTAACAAAAAAGGACTAAATATCCCAATCAGAAAACATAGAGTGTAAAGAGGAAGCAAGACCCATCTCTATGCTGCCTACCAGAGAATCACTTCAGACCTAAAAATAAAAGCAGATTCGAAGTAATGGGAAACAAAACGATTTATGATGCAAATGGAAGTGAAAAGAAAGTTGGAGTCGTAATATTTTTATGAGACAAAATAAACTGAATTGTGGGGAAGATGGCAGAGTAGAAGGACCCTAAACTCACCTCATCCCACAGATACAACTAGATCACACTCACACCAGAGTCACCCAGAAATGGACCTTCAGATTTCCCAACAAAACTCTACAACTAAATGGAGAGAGGAAATCACATCAAAGATGGTAGGAAGGACAAGGACTCTGTAGGAATCTAAACCCCGTATTTCTGACCACCAGAGGGAGGGAACCACAGTCACAGAGGGGCCAGAAACAAACTACTACACCGGGGAGCCTCTAAAGCGTAGAGACATCCTCATAGCTTATGGCTTTGAAAATCAGAAGGGATGACATTTGTGAGCGTATACAACCAGCAGACTTAAAGCTTGGAACTTTTAAAAATCAGCTGTCTCAGCTCTGAGAGAGCACAGAAGGTGATCGGAAGCTGAGATCTGTCCTTAAAGAGAAAGCACAGCAAACAGTCTGGAGAAGCTTGGGTGAAGCAGGTTGAAACGTGCTTGAGGATTAAACAAGGGAGACATAGTTCCTGAACTCAGAGTTTGCTAAGGGACTTGTCCAGGAACAAAGGAGCTGGCAGGTTCCATTTCCCTCTACGGCCCCTCATTATAAACACACACCTACCTGCAAGATCAAGCACAATCTAGCAATCACTAACTTGCATAAACCATGGCCCATCCCCACACCTACCACACCTGCTTCAGTCCCAGTGCTGTGGATACCCTCCCTGATAAGACCCACACAATCCTTGACAACAATATGTCTCCCCATCACCCACAGAGCACGCATGCATCTTGTTAAAACAGCACACCCCATGTGTTGTGCACAATGACACAGTCCAGATCCAGTCTCTGTTGTTGCTATGCATTACCTTCAGAGGAGAACCAGCATCACCAAGTTAAAAATGTATGTTCTGCCCCGTATTTTCAAGAACAAGCAATATATCTGACCTTCCTCACCGAGAGATATTCTCTGAGAAGTAGGCCAAAAGAGCAGACAGAGGACTATGTCCTAAACGAAAGAAGAGGACAAAGCCACAGCAAGAGACCTAAACAAAATGGATATAAGGAACATGCCTGACAGAAAATTTAAGATAACAATTATAAAGATACTCACTGGGGAAATGAAAAGAGGGAGGACATCAGAAGGGGGAACATCATTGAGACTCTTAACAAAGAGATATGAAAGAAATAATCAGAGATGTGGAACACAAGAAATGAAATGAAGAATATACTAGATAGAATAATTAGCAGGATGGACGAAGCAGAGGAACAAATTAATGAACTAGAAGACAGTAATGGAAAGTAATCAAGCGGAACAAATGAGAGGAAAAAGAAGTATGCAAAAATGAGAAGAGACTTAGGGAATTCAGTGACTCCATCCAGTGTAACAACACCCACATTAGAGGGATCCCAGAAGGTGAAAAGGGGGAAAAGGGGGCAGAAAATCTATTTGAGCAAAGAAGTGCTGAAAACTTAACCTAATCTGGTGAAGGAAACCTATACAAATCCATTAGGCATAGAGATCCCCTCCCACAAAGTCAACCGAAGGAGGTCCACATCAAGACACATAGTAATCCAAATGGGAAAAGGTAGTGATAAAGAAAAAACATTTAAAGCAGCAAGATAAAAGAAGACAGGTAACATGCAAGGGAAAGCCCATAAAGCTATCAGCTGAGTTTTCAGCAGAAACTATGCAGGACAGAAGAAAGTGGCGTTAAATATTCAAAGTGCTGAATGAGAAAAATCTGCAGCAAGGAATAATTTACCCAGCAAGCCTATCCTTCAGAAAAGAAGGGGAGAAAAAGAGTTTCTTAGCCACACAAACTAAAAGAGTTCATGACCACTAAATTAACTACAAAAAATATTGAAGGGGACACTATGAGTGGAAAAAAACCGTAAGTGAGAGTATGACAATAATGAATCAAGGAAGCAGTAAAAATAAGTATTTCTGTAAAAATCAGTTAAGGGATTCACAAAATAAAAGTATGTAAAATATGAAAACATATACCCTAACACATGAGGAGGAGTCAACAGTGGGTTTGAACTTAAACAGCATTCAACTTAATATAGACCGAAAAGGCTATATATAATCCAGGGGGTCACCACAAACCCAAAGCACTAATACACATGCAAAAGATAAAGGGAAAGAAATCCAAGAATATCATTAAAGAAAACGAGCAAACCATGAGAGAGAGAGCAAGAGAAGAAAGGATCAGAGAAAAACTACACAAAAAACTATGAAACAAGTAACAAAACATCAATAAATACATGTCTAATGATAATCAGTTTGAATGTAAATGGACTAAATGCTCCAAGCAAAAGAGCATGACAGAGTTTGTCTATATATATAAAAGATTTCACACCTAAAGACACCTGCAGATGGAAATTAAGAGATGGAGAAACATTAATCATGCAAGTGGGTGTCAAAAGAAGTCAGAGTAGCAATCCTTATATCAGACCAAATAGACTTTTTTAAAATTGAAATTGAATTAGCCAACATAGAGTACACCAGTAGTTTCAAATGTAGCGTTCCACAATTCATCAGTTGTGTATAACACCCAGTGTTCATCACATCACAGGCATTCCTTAATGCCCATCACACAGTTACCCCATCTCCCCAGCCACCTTTCCTCCAGCAACCCTCAGTTGGTTTCCAATAGTTAGGAACCTGTCATGGATTTTCTTCCTCTCTGGTTTCTTCGCATTCATTTTCCCTCCCTTCCCCTATGATCCTCTGTGCTGTTCCTTCTATTCCACATATGAGTAAAACCATATAATAATTGTTTTTCTCTGACTGACTTATTTTGCTCAGCATAATACCCTCCAGTGCCATCCACATCGATATGCTCAATATTGATCCTTTCTGATGGCTGAGTCATATTCCATTGTATATCTATATACCATGTTTTCTTTATCCATTTATCTGTCGATGGATGTCTTGGTTCCTTCCACGGTTTGGCTATTGTGGACAATGTTGCTATAAACATTCGGGGTGCAGTTGCCCCTTCAGATCACTACATTGGTAGCTTTGGGGTAAATAAAATTGCTGGGTTGTAAGGGAGCTCTGTTTTAAGTTCTTGAGGAACCTCCATATTGTTTTCCAAAGTGGCTGTACCAGTTTTCATTCCCACGTAGAAGTGTAAGAGAGTTCCCCTTTCTCCTCACCAACATTTGTTATTTCTCCGCTTGTTAATTTTTGCAATTCTGACTGGTGTGAAGTGGTATCTCACTGTCATTTGGATTTCTTTTTCCCCATGCCAAGTGATGTTGAGCAGTTTGTCATATGTCTGTTGGCCATTTGTGTGTCTTCTTTGGAGAAATATCTGTTCATATCTTCTGCCCATTTCTTGACTCGCTTATTTGTTTTTTGGGTGTTGAGTTTGGGTGTTGAACGGTAGTAAAGCTTACGGCACATTCATGATGCTTCCACACCCACTTTTGGAAATGCTTCTCTCTCAAGGATACCTGAATATGTTAGTGGAGAGTTGCCGTATACGCAGACTTGCTTTTCCCAGGTGAGTGCATGGCACATTCCTTATTCCCTCACGCGCGCGCGCGCGCACACACACACACACACACACACAGAGTTGAACATGTTTCTGTCTCGTCACGAAAGAAGGTGTTCGTTGAGTGACGGTTTCTCACTGATGCTTTTGGGTTCTTGCTTTTATTCCCCCCGGAGAGTGAAGTGTAGGCGCTTTTTCCGTAGGCTTCCGTACACACCCTTGAGAAGCCTTCCGTCAGCCAGAAACAAGCCGTGAGTTGAAAGAGGCGTCCACGCAGACCTCCTTCTCAGAGCGAAGCCTTTCACACTTTTCCTTGTGAAGTAAACTAGAGAGATACAAATACTTTATCAATGATTGCTTTAACAAAAAAGGACTAAATATCCCAATCAGAAAACATAGACTGTAAAGAGGAAGCAAGACCCATCTCTATGCTGCCTACCAGAGAATCACTTCAGACCTAAAAATAAAAGCAGATTCGAAGTAATGGGAAACAAAACGATTTATGATGCAAATGGAAGTGAAAAGAAAGTTGGAGTCGTAATATTTTTATGAGACAAAATAAACTGAATTGTGGGGAAGATGGCAGAGTAGAAGGACCCTAAACTCACCTCATCCCACAGATACAACTAGATCACACTCACACCAGAGTCACCCAGAAATGGACCTTCAGATTTCCCAACAAAACTCTACAACTAAATGGAGAGAGGAAATCACATCAAAGATGGTAGGAAGGACAAGGACTCTGTAGGAATCTAAACCCCGTATTTCTGACCACCAGAGGGAGGGAACCACAGTCACAGAGGGGCCAGAAACAAACTACTACACCGGGGAGCCTCTAAAGCGTAGAGACATCCTCATAGCTTATGGCTTTGAAAATCAGAAGGGATGACATTTGTGAGCGTATACAACCAGCAGACTTAAAGCTTGGAACTTTTAAAAATCAGCTGTCTCAGCTCTGAGAGAGCACAGAAGGTGATCGGAAGCTGAGATCTGTCCTTAAAGAGAAAGCACAGCAAACAGTCTGGAGAAGCTTGGGTGAAGCAGGTTGAAACGTGCTTGAGGATTAAACAAGGGAGACATAGTTCCTGAACTCAGAGTTTGCTAAGGGACTTGTCCAGGAACAAAGGAGCTGGCAGGTTCCATTTCCCTCTACGGCCCCTCATTATAAACACACACCTACCTGCAAGATCAAGCACAATCTAGCAATCACTAACTTGCATAAACCATGGCCCATCCCCACACCTACCACACCTGCTTCAGTCCCAGTGCTGTGGATACCCTCCCTGATAAGACCCACACAATCCTTGACAACAATATGTCTCCCCATCACCCACAGAACACGCATGCATCTTGTTAAAACAGCACACCCCATGTGTTGTGCACAATGACACAGTCCAGATCCAGTCTCTGTTGTTGCTATGCATTACCTTCAGAGGAGAACCAGCATCACCAAGTTAAAAATGTATGTTCTGCCCCGTATTTTCAAGAACAAGCAATATATCTGACCTTCCTCACCGAGAGATATTCTCTGAGAAGTAGGCCAAATGAGCAGACAGAGGACTATGTCCTAAACGAAAGAAGAGGACAAAGCCACAGCAAGAGACCTAAACAAAATGGATATAAGGAACATGCCTGACAGAAAATTTAAGATAACAATTATAAAGATACTCACTGGGGAAATGAAAAGAGGGAGGACATCAGAAGGGGGAACATCACTGAGACTCTTAACAAAGAGATATGAAAGAAATAATCAGAGATGTGGAACACAAGAAATGAAATGAAGAATATACTAGATAGAATAATTAGCAGGATGGACGAAGCAGAGGAACAAATTAATGAACTAGAAGACAGTAATGGAAAGTAATCAAGCGGAACAAATGAGAGGAAAAAGAAGTATGCAAAAATGAGAAGAGACTTAGGGAATTCAGTGACTCCATCCAGTGTAACAACACCCACAGTAGAGGGATCCCAGAAGGTGAAAAGGGGGAAAAGGGGGCAGAAAATCTATTTGAGCAAAGAAGAGCTGAAAACTTAACCTAATCTGGTGAAGGAAACCTATACAAATCCATAAGGCATAGAGATCCCCTCCCACAAAGTCAACCGAAGGAGGTCCACATCAAGACACATAGTAATCCAAATGGGAAAAGGTAGTGATAAAGAAAAAACATTTAAAGCAGCAAGATAAAAGAAGACAGGTAACATGCAAGGGAAAGCCCATAAAGCTATCAGCTGAGTTTTCAGCAGAAACTATGCAGGACAGAAGAAAGTGGCGTTAAATATTCAAAGTGCTGAATGAGAAAAATCTGCAGCAAGGAATAATTTATCCAGCAAGCCTATCCTTCAGAAAAGAAGGGGAGAAAAAGAGTTTCTTAGCCACAGAAACTAAAAGAGTTCATGACCACTAAATTAACTACAAAAAATATTGAAGGGGACACTATGAGTGGAAAAAAATCGTAAGTGAGAGTATGACAATAATGAATCAAGGAAGCAGTAAAAATAAGTATTTCTGTAAAAATCAGTTAAGGGATTCACAAAATAAAAGTATGTAAAATATGAAAACATATACCCTAACACATGAGGAGGAGTCAACAGTGGGTTTGAACTTAAACAGCATTCAACTTAATATAGACCGAAAAGGCTATATATAATCCAGGGGGTCACCACAAACCCAAAGCACTAATACACATGCAAAAGATAAAGGGAAAGAAATCCAAGAATATCATTAAAGAAAACGAGCAAACCATGAGAGAGAGAGCAAGAGAAGAAAGGATCAGAGAAAAACTACACAAAAAACTATGAAACAAGTAACAAAACATCAATAAATACATGTCTAATGATAATCAGTTTGAATGTAAATGGACTAAATGCTCCAAGCAAAAGAGCATGACAGAGTTTGTCTATATATATAAAAGATTTCACACCTAAAGACACCTGCAGATGGAAATTAAGAGATGGAGAAACATTAATCATGCAAGTGGATGTCAAAAGAAGTCAGAGTAGCAATCCTTATATCAGACCAAATAGAGTTTTTTAAAATTGAAATTGAATTAGCCAACATAGAGTACACCAGTAGTTTCAAATGTAGCGTTCCACAATTCATCAGTTGTGTATAACACCCAGTGTTCATCACATCACAGGCATTCCTTAATGCCCATCACACAGTTACCCCATCTCCCCAGCCACCTTTCCTCCAGCAACCCTCAGTTGGTTTCCAATAGTTAGGAACCTGTCATGGATTTTCTTCCTCTCTGGTTCCTTCGCATTCATTTTCCCTCCCTTCCCCTATGATCCTCTGTGCTGTTCCTTCTATTCCACATATGAGTAAAACCATATAATAATTGTTTTTCTCTGACTGACTTATTTTGCTCAGCATAATACCCTCCAGTGCCATCCACATCGATATGCTCAATATTGATCCTTTCTGATGGCTGAGTCATATTCCATTGTATATGTATATACCATGTTTTCTTTATCCATTTATCTGTCGATGGATGTCTTGGTTCCTTCCACGGTTTGGCTATTGTGGACAATGTTGCTATAAACATTCGGGGTGCAGTTGCCCCTTCAGATCACTACATTGGTAGCTTTGGGGTAAATAAAATTGCTGGGTTGTAAGGGAGCTCTGTTTTAAGTTCTTGAGGAACCTCCATATTGTTTTCCAAAGTGGCTGTACCAGTTTTCATTCCCACGTAGAAGTGTAAGAGAGTTCCCCTTTCTCCTCACCAACATTTGTTATTTCTCCGCTTGTTAATTTTTGCAATTCTGACTGGTGTGAAGTGGTATCTCACTGTCATTTGGATTTCTTTTTCCCCATGCCAAGTGATGTTTAGCAGTTTGTCATATGTCTGTTGGCCATTTGTGTGTCTTCTTTGGAGAAATATCTGTTCATATCTTCTGCCCATTTCTTGACTCGCTTATTTGTTTTTTGGGTGTTGAGTTTGGGTGTTGAACGGTAGTAAAGCTTACGGCACATTCATGATGCTTCCACACCCACTTTTGGAAATGCTTCTCTCTCAAGGATACCTGAATATGTTAGTGGAGAGTTGCCGTATACGCAGACTTGCTTTTCCCAGGTGAGTGCATGGCACATTCCTTATTCCCTCACGCGCGCGCGCGCGCACACACACACACACACACACACACACAGAGTTGAACATGTTTCTGTCTCGTCAGGAAAGAAGGTGTTCGTTGAGTGACGGTTTCTCACTGATGCTTTTGGGTTCTTGCTTTTATTCCCCCCGGAGAGTGAAGTGTAGGCGCTTTTTCCGTAGGCTTCCGTACACACCCTTGAGAAGCCTTCCGTCAGCCAGAAACAAGCCGTGAGTTGAAAGAGGCGTCCACGCAGACCTCCTTCTCAGAGCGAAGCCTTTCACACTTTTCCTTGTGAAGTAAACTACAGAGATACAAATACTTTATCAATGATTGCTTTAACAAAAAAGGACTAAATATCCCAATCAGAAAACATAGACTGTAAAGAGGAAGCAAGACCCATCTCTATGCTGCCTACCAGAGAATCACTTCAGACCTAAAAATAAAAGCAGATTCGAAGTAATGGGAAACAAAACGATTTATGATGCAAATGGAAGTGAAAAGAAAGTTGGAGTCGTAATATTTTTATGAGACAAAATAAACTGAATTGTGGGGAAGATGGCAGAGTAGAAGGACCCTAAACTCACCTCATCCCACAGATACAACTAGATCACACTCACACCAGAGTCACCCAGAAATGGACCTTCAGATTTCCCAACAAAACTCTACAACTAAATGGAGAGAGGAAATCACATCAAAGATGGTAGGAAGGACAAGGACTCTGTAGGAATCTAAACCCCGTATTTCTGACCAGCAGAGGGAGGGAACCACAGTCACAGAGGGGCCAGAAACAAACTACTACACCGGGGAGCCTCTAAAGCGTAGAGACATCCTCATAGCTTATGGCTTTGAAAATCAGAAGGGATGAAATTTGTGAGCGTATACAACCAGCAGACTTAAAGCTTGGAACTTTTAAAAATCAGCTGTCTCAGCTCTGAGAGAGCACAGAAGGTGATCGGAAGCTGAGATCTGTCCTTAAAGAGAAAGCACAGCAAACAGTCTGGAGAAGCTTGGGTGAAGCAGGTTGAAACGTGCTTGAGGATTAAACAAGGGAGACATAGTTCCTGAACTCAGAGTTTGCTAAGGGACTTGTCCAGGAACAAAGGAGCTGGCAGGTGCCATTTCCCTCTACGGCCCCTCATTATAAACACACACCTACCTGCAAGATCAAGCACAATCTAGCAATCACTAACTTGCATAAACCATGGCCCATCCCCACACCTACCACACCTGCTTCAGTCCCAGTGCTGTGGATACCCTCCCTGATAAGACCCACACAATCCTTGACAACAATATGTCTCCCCATCACCCACAGAACACGCATGCATCTTGTTAAAACAGCACACCCCATGTGTTGTGCACAATGACACAGTCCAGATCCAGTCTCTGTTGTTGCTATGCATTACCTTCAGAGGAGAACCAGCATCACCAAGTTAAAAATGTATGTTCTGCCCCGTATTTTCAAGAACAAGCAATATATCTGACCTTCCTCACCGAGAGATATTCTCTGAGAAGTAGGCCAAATGAGCAGACAGAGGACTATGTCCTAAACGAAAGAAGAGGACAAAGCCACAGCAAGAGACCTAAACAAAATGGATATAAGGAACATGCCTGACAGAAAATTTAAGATAACAATTATAAAGATACTCACTGGGGAAATGAAAAGAGGGAGGACATCAGAAGGGGGAACATCACTGAGACTCTTAACAAAGAGATATGAAAGAAATAATCAGAGATGTGGAACACAAGAAATGAAATGAAGAATATACTAGATAGAATAATTAGCAGGATGGACGAAGCAGAGGAACAAATTAATGAACTAGAAGACAGTAATGGAAAGTAATCAAGCGGAACAAATGAGAGGAAAAAGAAGTATGCAAAAATGAGAAGAGACTTAGGGAATTCAGTGACTCCATCCAGTGTAACAACACCCACATTAGAGGGATCCCAGAAGGTGAAAAGGGGGAAAAGGGGGCAGAAAATCTATTTGAGCAAAGAAGAGCTGAAAACTTAACCTAATCTGGTGAAGGAAACCTATACAAATCCATAAGGCATAGAGATCCCCTCCCACAAAGTCAACCGAAGGAGGTCCACATCAAGACACATAGTAATCCAAATGGGAAAAGGTAGTGATAAAGAAAAAACATTTAAAGCAGCAAGATAAAAGAAGACAGGTAACATGCAAGGGAAAGCCCATAAAGCTATCAGCTGAGTTTTCAGCAGAAACTATGCAGGACAGAAGAAAGTGGCGTTAAATATTCAAAGTGCTGAATGAGAAAAATCTGCAGCAAGGAATAATTTATCCAGCAAGCCTATCCTTCAGAAAAGAAGGGGAGAAAAAGAGTTTCTTAGCCACACAAACTAAAAGAGTTCATGACCACTAAATTAACTACAAAAAATATTGAAGGGGACACTATGAGTGGAAAAAAATCGTAAGTGAGAGTATGACAATAATGAATCAAGGAAGCAGTAAAAATAAGTATTTCTGTAAAAATCAGTTAAGGGATTCACAAAATAAAAGTATGTAAAATATGAAAACATATACCCTAACACATGAGGAGGAGTCAACAGTGGGTTTGAACTTAAACAGCATTCAACTTAATATAGACCGAAAAGGCTATATATAATCCAGGGGGTCACCACAAACCCAAAGCACTAATACACATGCAAAAGATAAAGGGAAAGAAATCCAAGAATATCATTAAAGAAAACGAGCAAACCATGAGAGAGAGAGCAAGAGAAGAAAGGATCAGAGAAAAACTACACAAAAAACTATGAAACAAGTAACAAAACATCAATAAATACATGTCTAATGATAATCAGTTTGAATGTAAATGGACTAAATGCTCCAAGCAAAAGAGCATGACAGAGTTTGTCTATATATATAAAAGATTTCACACCTAAAGACACCTGCAGATGGAAATTAAGAGATGGAGAAACATTAATCATGCAAGTGGATGTCAAAAGAAGTCAGAGTAGCAATCCTTATATCAGACCAAATAGAGTTTTTTAAAATTGAAATTGAATTAGCCAACATAGAGTACACCAGTAGTTTCAAATGTAGCGTTCCACAATTCATCAGTTGTGTATAACACCCAGTGTTCATCACATCACAGGCATTCCTTAATGCCCATCACACAGTTACCCCATCTCCCCAGCCACCTTTCCTCCAGCAACCCTCAGTTGGTTTCCAATAGTTAGGAACCTGTCATGGATTTTCTTCCTCTCTGGTTTCTTCGCATTCATTTTCCCTCCCTTCCCCTATGATCCTCTGTGCTGTTCCTTCTATTCCACATATGAGTAAAACCATATAATAATTGTTTTTCTCTGACTGACTTATTTTGCTCAGCATAATACCCTCCAGTGCCATCCACATCGATATGCTCAATATTGATCCTTTCTGATGGCTGAGTCATATTCCATTGTATATGTATATACCATGTTTTCTTTATCCATTTATCTGTCGATGGATGTCTTGGTTCCTTCCACGGTTTGGCTATTGTGGACAATGTTGCTATAAACATTCGGGGTGCAGTTGCCCCTTCAGATCACTACATTGGTAGCTTTGGGGTAAATAAAATTGCTGGGTTGTAAGGGAGCTCTGTTTTAAGTTCTTGAGGAACCTCCATATTGTTTTCCAAAGTGGCTGTACCAGTTTTCATTCCCACGTAGAAGTGTAAGAGAGTTCCCCTTTCTCCTCACCAACATTTGTTATTTCTCCGCTTGTTAATTTTTGCAATTCTGACTGGTGTGAAGTGGTATCTCACTGTCATTTGGATTTCTTTTTCCCCATGCCAAGTGATGTTGAGCAGTTTGTCATATGTCTGTTGGCCATTTGTGTGTCTTCTTTGGAGAAATATCTGTTCATATCTTCTGCCCATTTCTTGACTCGCTTATTTGTTTTTTGGGTGTTGAGTTTGGGTGTTGAACGGTAGTAAAGCTTACGGCACATTCATGATGCTTCCACACCCACTTTTGGAAATGCTTCTCTCTCAAGGATACCTGAATATGTTAGTGGAGAGTTGCCGTATACGCAGACTTGCTTTTCCCAGGTGAGTGCATGGCACATTCCTTATTCCCTCACGCGCGCGCGCGCGCACACACACACACACACACACACAGAGTTGAACATGTTTCTGTCTCGTCAGGAAAGAAGGTGTTCGTTGAGTGACGGTTTCTCACTGATGCTTTTGGGTTCTTGCTTTTATTCCCCCCGGAGAGTGAAGTGTAGGCGCTTTTTCCGTAGGCTTCCGTACACACCCTTGAGAAGCCTTCCGTCAGCCAGAAACAAGCCGTGAGTTGAAAGAGGCGTCCACGCAGACCTCCTTCTCAGAGCGAAGCCTTTCACACTTTTCCTTGTGAAGTAAACTACAGAGATACAAATACTTTATCAATGATTGCTTTAACAAAAAAGGACTAAATATCCCAATCAGAAAACATAGACTGTAAAGAGGAAGCAAGACCCATCTCTATGCTGCCTACCAGAGAATCACTTCAGACCTAAAAATAAAAGCAGATTCGAAGTAATGGGAAACAAAACGATTTATGATGCAAATGGAAGTGAAAAGAAAGTTGGAGTCGTAATATTTTTATGAGACAAAATAAACTGAATTGTGGGGAAGATGGCAGAGTAGAAGGACCCTAAACTCACCTCATCCCACAGATACAACTAGATCACACTCACACCAGAGTCACCCAGAAATGGACCTTCAGATTTCCCAACAAAACTCTACAACTAAATGGAGAGAGGAAATCACATCAAAGATGGTAGGAAGGACAAGGACTCTGTAGGAATCTAAACCCCGTATTTCTGACCAGCAGAGGGAGGGAACCACAGTCACAGAGGGGCCAGAAACAAACTACTACACCGTGGAGCCTCTAAAGCGTAGAGACATCCTCATAGCTTATGGCTTTGAAAATCAGAAGGGATGACATTTGTGAGCGTATACAACCAGCAGACTTAAAGCTTGGAACTTTTAAAAATCAGCTGTCTCAGCTCTGAGAGAGCACAGAAGGTGATCGGAAGCTGAGATCTGTCCTTAAAGAGAAAGCACAGCAAACAGTCTGGAGAAGCTTGGGTGAAGCAGGTTGAAACGTGCTTGAGGATTAAACAAGGGAGACATAGTTCTTGAACTCAGAGTTTGCTAAGGGACTTGTCCAGGAACAAAGGAGCTGGCAGGTTCCATTTCCCTCTACGGCCCCTCATTATAAACACACACCTACCTGCAAGATCAAGCACAATCTAGCAATCACTAACTTGCATAAACCATGGCCCATCCCCACACCTACCACACCTGCTTCAGTCCCAGTGCTGTGGATACCCTCCCTGATAAGACCCACACAATCCTTGACAACAATATGTCTCCCCATCACCCACAGAACACGCATGCATCTTGTTAAAACAGCACACCCCATGTGTTGTGCACAATGACACAGTCCAGATCCAGTCTCTGTTGTTGCTATGCATTACCTTCAGAGGAGAACCAGCATCACCAAGTTAAAAATGTATGTTCTGCCCCGTATTTTCAAGAACAAGCAATATATCTGACCTTCCTCACCGAGAGATATTCTCTGAGAAGTAGGCCAAATGAGCAGACAGAGGACTATGTCCTAAACGAAAGAAGAGGACAAAGCCACAGCAAGAGACCTAAACAAAATGGATATAAGGAACATGCCTGACAGAAAATTTAAGATAACAATTATAAAGATACTCACTGGGGAAATGAAAAGAGGGAGGACATCAGAAGGGGGAACATCATTGAGACTCTTAACAAAGAGATATGAAAGAAATAATCAGAGATGTGGAACACAAGAAATGAAATGAAGAATATACTAGATAGAATAATTAGCAGGATGGACGAAGCAGAGGAACAAATTAATGAACTAGAAGACAGTAATGGAAAGTAATCAAGCGGAACAAATGAGAGGAAAAAGAAGTATGCAAAAATGAGAAGAGACTTAGGGAATTCAGTGACTCCATCCAGTGTAACAACACCCACATTAGAGGGATCCCAGAAGGTGAAAAGGGGGAAAAGGGGGCAGAAAATCTATTTGAGCAAAGAAGAGCTGAAAACTTAACCTAATCTGGTGAAGGAAACCTATACAAATCCATAAGGCATAGAGATCCCCTCCCACAAAGTCAACCGAAGGAGGTCCACATCAAGACACATAGTAATCCAAATGGGAAAAGGTAGTGATAAAGAAAAAACATTTAAAGCAGCAAGATAAAAGAAGACAGGTAACATGCAAGGGAAAGCCCATAAAGCTATCAGCTGAGTTTTCAGCAGAAACTATGCAGGACAGAAGAAAGTGGCGTTAAATATTCAAAGTGCTGAATGAGAAAAATCTGCAGCAAGGAATAATTTATCCAGCAAGCCTATCCTTCAGAAAAGAAGGGGAGAAAAAGAGTTTCTTAGCCACAGAAACTAAAAGAGTTCATGACCACTAAATTAACTACAAAAAATATTGAAGGGGACACTATGAGTGGAAAAAAATCGTAAGTGAGAGTATGACAATAATGAATCAAGGAAGCAGTAAAAATAAGTATTTCTGTAAAAATCAGTTAAGGGATTCACAAAATAAAAGTATGTAAAATATGAAAACATATACCCTAACACATGAGGAGGAGTCAACAGTGGGTTTGAACTTAAACAGCATTCAACTTAATATAGACCGAAAAGGCTATATATAATCCAGGGGGTCACCACAAACCCAAAGCACTAATACACATGCAAAAGATAAAGGGAAAGAAATCCAAGAATATCATTAAAGAAAACGAGCAAACCATGAGAGAGAGAGCAAGAGAAGAAAGGATCAGAGAAAAACTACACAAAAAACTATGAAACAAGTAACAAAACATCAATAAATACATGTCTAATGATAATCAGTTTGAATGTAAATGGACTAAATGCTCCAAGCAAAAGAGCATGACAGAGTTTGTCTATATATATAAAAGATTTCACACCTAAAGACACCTGCAGATGGAAATTAAGAGATGGAGAAACATTAATCATGCAAGTGGATGTCAAAAGAAGTCAGAGTAGCAATCCTTATATCAGACCAAATAGACTTTTTTAAAATTGAAATTGAATTAGCCAACATAGAGTACACCAGTAGTTTCAAATGTAGCGTTCCACAATTCATCAGTTGTGTATAACACCCAGTGTTCATCACATCACAGGCATTCCTTAATGCCCATCACACAGTTACCCCATCTCCCCAGCCACCTTTCCTCCAGCAACCCTCAGTTGGTTTCCAATAGTTAGGAACCTGTCATGGATTTTCTTCCTCTCTGGTTTCTTCGCATTCATTTTCCCTCCCTTCCCCTATGATCCTCTGTGCTGTTCCTTCTATTCCACATATGAGTAAAACCATATAATAATTGTTTTTCTCTGACTGACTTATTTTGCTCAGCATAATACCCTCCAGTGCCATCCACATCGATATGCTCAATATTGATCCTTTCTGATGGCTGAGTCATATTCCATTGTATATCTATATACCATGTTTTCTTTATCCATTTATCTGTCGATGGATGTCTTGGTTCCTTCCACGGTTTGGCTATTGTGGACAATGTTGCTATAAACATTCGGGGTGCAGTTGCCCCTTCAGATCACTACATTGGTAGCTTTGGGGTAAATAAAATTGCTGGGTTGTAAGGGAGCTCTGTTTTAAGTTCTTGAGGAACCTCCATATTGTTTTCCAAAGTGGCTGTACCAGTTTTCATTCCCACGTAGAAGTGTAAGAGACTTCCCCTTTCTCCTCACCAACATTTGTTATTTCTCCGCTTGTTAATTTTTGCAATTCTGACTGGTGTGAAGTGGTATCTCACTGTCATTTGGATTTCTTTTTCCCCATGCCAAGTGATGTTGAGCAGTTTGTCATATGTCTGTTGGCCATTTGTGTGTCTTCTTTGGAGAAATATCTGTTCATATCTTCTGCCCATTTCTTGACTCGCTTATTTGTTTTTTGGGTGTTGAGTTTGGGTGTTGAACGGTAGTAAAGCTTACGGCACATTCATGATGCTTCCACACCCACTTTTGGAAATGCTTCTCTCTCAAGGATACCTGAATATGTTAGTGGAGAGTTGCCGTATACGCAGACTTGCTTTTCCCAGGTGAGTGCATGGCACATTCCTTATTCCCTCACGCGCGCGCGCGCGCACACACACACACACACACACACACACAGAGTTGAACATGTTTCTGTCTCGTCAGGAAAGAAGGTGTTCGTTGAGTGACGGTTTCTCACTGATGCTTTTGGGTTCTTGCTTTTATTCCCCCCGGAGAGTGAAGTGTAGGCGCTTTTTCCGTAGGCTTCCGTACACACCCTTGAGAAGCCTTCCGTCAGCCAGAAACAAGCCGTGAGTTGAAAGAGGCGTCCACGCAGACCTCCTTCTCAGAGCGAAGCCTTTCACACTTTTCCTTGTGAAGTAAACTACAGAGATACAAATACTTTATCAATGATTGCTTTAACAAAAAAGGACTAAATATCCCAATCAGAAAACATAGACTGTAAAGAGGAAGCAAGACCCATCTCTATGCTGCCTACCAGAGAATCACTTCAGACCTAAAAATAAAAGCAGATTCGAAGTAATGGGAAACAAAACGATTTATGATGCAAATGGAAGTGAAAAGAAAGTTGGAGTCGTAATATTTTTATGAGACAAAATAAACTGAATTGTGGGGAAGATGGCAGAGTAGAAGGACCCTAAACTCACCTCATCCCACAGATACAACTAGATCACACTCACACCAGAGTCACCCAGAAATGGACCTTCAGATTTCCCAACAAAACTCTACAACTAAATGGAGAGAGGAAATCACATCAAAGATGGTAGGAAGGACAAGGACTCTGTAGGAATCTAAACCCCGTATTTCTGACCAGCAGAGGGAGGGAACCACAGTCACAGAGGGGCCAGAAACAAACTACTACACCGGGGAGCCTCTAAAGCGTAGAGACATCCTCATAGCTTATGGCTTTGAAAATCAGAAGGGATGACATTTGTGAGCGTATACAACCAGCAGACTTAAAGCTTGGAACTTTTAAAAATCAGCTGTCTCAGCTCTGAGAGAGCACAGAAGGTGATCGGAAGCTGAGATCTGTCCTTAAAGAGAAAGCACAGCAAACAGTCTGGAGAAGCTTGGGTGAAGCAGGTTGAAACGTGCTTGAGGATTAAACAAGGGAGACATAGTTCCTGAACTCAGAGTTTGCTAAGGGACTTGTCCAGGAACAAAGGAGCTGGCAGGTTCCATTTCCCTCTACGGCCCCTCATTATAAACACACACCTACCTGCAAGATCAAGCACAATCTAGCAATCACTAACTTGCATAAACCATGGCCCATCCCCACACCTACCACACCTGCTTCAGTCCCAGTGCTGTGGATACCCTCCCTGATAAGACCCACACAATCCTTGACAACAATATGTCTCCCCATCACCCACAGAACACGCATGCATCTTGTTAAAACAGCACACCCCATGTGTTGGGCACAATGACACAGTCCAGATCCAGTCTCTGTTGTTGCTATGCATTACCTTCAGAGGAGAACCAGCATCACCAAGTTAAAAATGTATGTTCTGCCCCGTATTTTCAAGAACAAGCAATATATCTGACCTTCCTCACCGAGAGATATTCTCTGAGAAGTAGGCCAAATGAGCAGACAGAGGACTATGTCCTAAACGAAAGAAGAGGACAAAGCCACAGCAAGAGACCTAAACAAAATGGATATAAGGAACATGCCTGACAGAAAATTTAAGATAACAATTATAAAGATACTCACTGGGGAAATGAAAAGAGGGAGGACATCAGAAGGGGGAACATCACTGAGACTCTTAACAAAGAGATATGAAAGAAATAATCAGAGATGTGGAACACAAGAAATGAAATGAAGAATATACTAGATAGAATAATTAGCAGGATGGACGAAGCAGAGGAACAAATTAATGAACTAGAAGACAGTAATGGAAAGTAATCAAGCGGAACAAATGAGAGGAAAAAGAAGTATGCAAAAATGAGAAGAGACTTAGGGAATTCAGTGACTCCATCCAGTGTAACAACACCCACATTAGAGGGATCCCAGAAGGTGAAAAGGGGGAAAAGGGGGCAGAAAATCTATTTGAGCAAAGAAGAGCTGAAAACTTAACCTAATCTGGTGAAGGAAACCTATACAAATCCATAAGGCATAGAGATCCCCTCCCACAAAGTCAACCGAAGGAGGTCCACATCAAGACACATAGTAATCCAAATGGGAAAAGGTAGTGATAAAGAAAAAACATTTAAAGCAGCAAGATAAAAGAAGACAGGTAACATGCAAGGGAAAGCCCATAAAGCTATCAGCTGAGTTTTCAGCAGAAACTATGCAGGACAGAAGAAAGGGGCGTTAAATATTCAAAGTGCTGAATGAGAAAAATCTGCAGCAAGGAATAATTTATCCAGCAAGCCTATCCTTCAGAAAAGAAGGGGAGAAAAAGAGTTTCTTAGCCACACAAACTAAAAGAGTTCATGACCACTAAATTAACTACAAAAAATATTGAAGGGGACACTATGAGTGGAAAAGAACCGTAAGTGAGAGTATGACAATAATGAATCAAGGAAGCAGTAAAAATAAGTATTTCTGTAAAAATCAGTTAAGGGATTCACAAAATAAAAGTATGTAAAATATGAAAACATATACCCTAACACATGAGGAGGAGTCAACAGTGGGTTTGAACTTAAACAGCATTCAACTTAATATAGACCGAAAAGGCTATATATAATCCAGGGGGTCACCACAAACCCAAAGCACTAATACACATGCAAAAGATAAAGGGAAAGAAATCCAAGAATATCATTAAAGAAAACGAGCAAACCATGAGAGAGAGAGCAAGAGAAGAAAGGATCAGAGAAAAACTACACAAAAAACTATGAAACAAGTAACAAAACATCAATAAATACATGTCTAATGATAATCAGTTTGAATGTAAATGGACTAAATGCTCCAAGCAAAAGAGCATGACAGAGTTTGTCTATATATATAAAAGATTTCACACCTAAAGACACCTGCAGATGGAAATTAAGAGATGGAGAAACATTAATCATGCAAGTGGATGTCAAAAGAAGTCAGAGTAGCAATCCTTATATCAGACCAAATAGACTTTTTTAAAATTGAAATTGAATTAGCCAACATAGAGTACACCAGTAGTTTCAAATGTAGCGTTCCTCAATTCATCAGTTGTGTATAACACCCAGTGTTCATCACATCACAGGCATTCCTTAATGCCCATCACACAGTTACCCCATCTCCCCAGCCACCTTTCCTCCAGCAACCCTCAGTTGGTTTCCAATAGTTAGGAACCTGTCATGGATTTTCTTCCTCTCTGGTTTCTTCGCATTCATTTTCCCTCCCTTCCCCTATGATCCTCTGTGCTGTTCCTTCTATTCCACATATGAGTAAAACCATATAATAATTGTTTTTCTCTGACTGACTTATTTTGCTCAGCATAATACCCTCCAGTGCCATCCACATCGATATGCTCAATATTGATCCTTTCTGATGGCTGAGTCATATTCCATTGTATATGTATATACCATGTTTTCTTTATCCATTTATCTGTCGATGGATGTCTTGGTTCCTTCCACGGTTTGGCTATTGTGGACAATGTTGCTATAAACATTCGGGGTGCAGTTGCCCCTTCAGATCACTACATTGGTAGCTTTGGGGTAAATAAAATTGCTGGGTTGTAAGGGAGCTCTGTTTTAAGTTCTTGAGGAACCTCCATATTGTTTTCCAAAGTGGCTGTACCAGTTTTCATTCCCACTTAGAAGTGTAAGAGAGTTCCCCTTTCTCCTCACCAACATTTGTTATTTCTCCGCTTGTTAATTTTTGCAATTCTGACTGGTGTGAAGTGGTATCTCATTGTCATTTGGATTTCTTTTTCCCCATGCCAAGTGATGTTGAGCAGTTTGTCATATGTCTGTTGGCCATTTGTGTGTCTTCTTTGGAGAAATATCTGTTCATATCTTCTGCCCATTTCTTGACTCGCTTATTTGTTTTTTGGGTGTTGAGTTTGGGTGTTGAACGGTAGTAAAGCGTACGGCACATTCATGATGCTTCCACACCCACTTTTGGAAATGCTTCTCTCTCAAGGATACCTGAATATGTTAGTGGAGAGTTGCCGTATACGCAGACTTGCTTTTCCCAGGTGAGTGCATGGCACATTCCTTATTCCCTCACGCGCGCGCGCGCACACACACACACACACACACACACACACACACACACACACACAGAGTTGAACATGTTTCTGTCTCGTCAGGAAAGAAGGTGTTCGTTGAGTGACGGTTTCTCACTGATGCTTTTGGGTTCTTGCTTTTATTCCCCCCGGAGAGTGAAGTGTAGGCGCTTTTACCGTAGGCTTCCGTACACACCCTTGAGAAGCCTTCCGTCAGCCAGAAACAAGCCGTGAGTTGAAAGAGGCGTCCACGCAGACCTCCTTCTCAGAGCGAAGCCTTTCACACTTTTCCTTGTGAAGTGAACTACAGAGATACAAATACTTTATCAATGATTGCTTTAACAAAAAAGGACTAAATATCCCAATCAGAAAACATAGAGTGTAAAGAGGAAGCAAGACCCATCTCTATGCTGCCTACCAGAGAATCACTTCAGACCTAAAAATAAAAGCAGATTCGAAGTAATGGGAAACAAAACGATTTATGATGCAAATGGAAGTGAAAAGAAAGTTGGAGTCGTAATATTTTTATGAGACAAAATAAACTGAATTGTGGGGAAGATGGCAGAGTAGAAGGACCCTAAACTCACCTCATCCCACAGATACAACTAGATCACACTCACACCAGAGTCACCCAGAAATGGACCTTCAGATTTCCCAACAAAACTCTACAACTAAATGGAGAGAGGAAATCACATCAAAGATGGTAGGAAGGACAAGGACTCTGTAGGAATCTAAACCCCGTATTTCTGACCACCAGAGGGAGGGAACCACAGTCACAGAGGGGCCAGAAACAAACTACTACACCGGGGAGCCTCTAAAGCGTAGAGACATCCTCATAGCTTATGGCTTTGAAAATCAGAAGGGATGACATTTGTGAGCGTATACAACCAGCAGACTTAAAGCTTGGAACTTTTAAAAATCAGCTGTCTCAGCTCTGAGAGAGCACAGAAGGTGATCGGAAGCTGAGATCTGTCCTTAAAGAGAAAGCACAGCAAACAGTCTGGAGAAGCTTGGGTGAAGCAGGTTGAAACGTGCTTGAGGATTAAACAAGGGAGACATAGTTCCTGAACTCAGAGTTTGCTAAGGGACTTGTCCAGGAACAAAGGAGCTGGCAGGTTCCATTTCCCTCTACGGCCCCTCATTATAAACACACACCTACCTGCAAGATCAAGCACAATCTAGCAATCACTAACTTGCATAAACCATGGCCCATCCCCACACCTACCACACCTGCTTCAGTCCCAGTGCTGTGGATACCCTCCCTGATAAGACCCACACAATCCTTGACAACAATATGTCTCCCCATCACCCACAGAGCACGCATGCATCTTGTTAAAACAGCACACCCCATGTGTTGTGCACAATGACACAGTCCAGATCCAGTCTCTGTTGTTGCTATGCATTACCTTCAGAGGAGAACCAGCATCACCAAGTGAAAAATGTATGTTCTGCCCCGTATTTTCAAGAACAAGCAATATATCTGACCTTCCTCACCGAGAGATATTCTCTGAGAAGTAGGCCAAAAGAGCAGACAGAGGACTATGTCCTAAACGAAAGAAGAGGACAAAGCCACAGCAAGAGACCTAAACAAAATGGATATAAGGAACATGCCTGACAGAAAATTTAAGATAACAATTATAAAGATACTCACTGGGGAAATGAAAAGAGGGAGGACATCAGAAGGGGGAACATCATTGAGACTCTTAACAAAGAGATATGAAAGAAATAATCAGAGATGTGGAACACAAGAAATGAAATGAAGAATATACTAGATAGAATAATTAGCAGGATGGACGAAGCAGAGGAACAAATTAATGAACTAGAAGACAGTAATGGAAAGTAATCAAGCGGAACAAATGAGAGGAAAAAGAAGTATGCAAAAATGAGAAGAGACTTAGGGAATTCAGTGACTCCATCCAGTGTAACAACACCCACATTAGAGGGATCCCAGAAGGTGAAAAGGGGGAAAAGGGGGCAGAAAATCTATTTGAGCAAAGAAGTGCTGAAAACTTAACCTAATCTGGTGAAGGAAACCTATACAAATCCATTAGGCATAGAGATCCCCTCCCACAAAGTCAACCGAAGGAGGTCCACATCAAGACACATAGTAATCCAAATGGGAAAAGGTAGTGATAAAGAAAAAACATTTAAAGCAGCAAGATAAAAGAAGACAGGTAACATGCAAGGGAAAGCCCATAAAGCTATCAGCTGAGTTTTCAGCAGAAACTATGCAGGACAGAAGAAAGTGGCGTTAAATATTCAAAGTGCTGAATGAGAAAAATCTGCAGCAAGGAATAATTTACCCAGCAAGCCTATCCTTCAGAAAAGAAGGGGAGAAAAAGAGTTTCTTAGCCACACAAACTAAAAGAGTTCATGACCACTAAATTAACTACAAAAAATATTGAAGGGGACACTATGAGTGGAAAAAAACCGTAAGTGAGAGTATGACAATAATGAATCAAGGAAGCAGTAAAAATAAGTATTTCTGTAAAAATCAGTTAAGGGATTCACAAAATAAAAGTATGTAAAATATGAAAACATATACCCTAACACATGAGGAGGAGTCAACAGTGGGTTTGAACTTAAACAGCATTCAACTTAATATAGACCGAAAAGGCTATATATAATCCAGGGGGTCACCACAAACCCAAAGCACTAATACACATGCAAAAGATAAAGGGAAAGAAATCCAAGAATATCATTAAAGAAAACGAGCAAACCATGAGAGAGAGAGCAAGAGAAGAAAGGATCAGAGAAAAACTACACAAAAAACTATGAAACAAGTAACAAAACATCAATAAATACATGTCTAATGATAATCAGTTTGAATGTAAATGGACTAAATGCTCCAAGCAAAAGAGCATGACAGAGTTTGTCTATATATATAAAAGATTTCACACCTAAAGACACCTGCAGATGGAAATTAAGAGATGGAGAAACATTAATCATGCAAGTGGGTGTCAAAAGAAGTCAGAGTAGCAATCCTTATATCAGACCAAATAGACTTTTTTAAAATTGAAATTGAATTAGCCAACATAGAGTACACCAGTAGTTTCAAATGTAGCGTTCCACAATTCATCAGTTGTGTATAACACCCAGTGTTCATCACATCACAGGCATTCCTTAATGCCCATCACACAGTTACCCCATCTCCCCAGCCACCTTTCCTCCAGCAACCCTCAGTTGGTTTCCAATAGTTAGGAACCTGTCATGGATTTTCTTCCTCTCTGGTTTCTTCGCATTCATTTTCCCTCCCTTCCCCTATGATCCTCTGTGCTGTTCCTTCTATTCCACATATGAGTAAAACCATATAATAATTGTTTTTCTCTGACTGACTTATTTTGCTCAGCATAATACCCTCCAGTGCCATCCACATCGATATGCTCAATATTGATCCTTTCTGATGGCTGAGTCATATTCCATTGTATATCTATATACCATGTTTTCTTTATCCATTTATCTGTCGATGGATGTCTTGGTTCCTTCCACGGTTTGGCTATTGTGGACAATGTTGCTATAAACATTCGGGGTGCAGTTGCCCCTTCAGATCACTACATTGGTAGCTTTGGGGTAAATAAAATTGCTGGGTTGTAAGGGAGCTCTGTTTTAAGTTCTTGAGGAACCTCCATATTGTTTTCCAAAGTGGCTGTACCAGTTTTCATTCCCACGTAGAAGTGTAAGAGAGTTCCCCTTTCTCCTCACCAACATTTGTTATTTCTCCGCTTGTTAATTTTTGCAATTCTGACTGGTGTGAAGTGGTATCTCACTGTCATTTGGATTTCTTTTTCCCCATGCCAAGTGATGTTGAGCAGTTTGTCATATGTCTGTTGGCCATTTGTGTGTCTTCTTTGGAGAAATATCTGTTCATATCTTCTGCCCATTTCTTGACTCGCTTATTTGTTTTTTGGGTGTTGAGTTTGGGTGTTGAACGGTAGTAAAGCTTACGGCACATTCATGATGCTTCCACACCCACTTTTGGAAATGCTTCTCTCTCAAGGATACCTGAATATGTTAGTGGAGAGTTGCCGTATACGCAGACTTGCTTTTCCCAGGTGAGTGCATGGCACATTCCTTATTCCCTCACGCGCGCGCGCGCGCACACACACACACACACACACACAGAGTTGAACATGTTTCTGTCTCGTCAGGAAAGAAGGTGTTCGTTGAGTGACGGTTTCTCACTGATGCTTTTGGGTTCTTGCTTTTATTCCCCCCGGAGAGTGAAGTGTAGGCGCTTTTTCCGTAGGCTTCCGTACACACCCTTGAGAAGCCTTCCGTCAGCCAGAAACAAGCCGTGAGTTGAAAGAGGCGTCCACGCAGACCTCCTTCTCAGAGCGAAGCCTTTCACACTTTTCCTTGTGAAGTAAACTAGAGAGATACAAATACTTTATCAATGATTGCTTTAACAAAAAAGGACTAAATATCCCAATCAGAAAACATAGACTGTAAAGAGGAAGCAAGACCCATCTCTATGCTGCCTACCAGAGAATCACTTCAGACCTAAAAATAAAAGCAGATTCGAAGTAATGGGAAACAAAACGATTTATGATGCAAATGGAAGTGAAAAGAAAGTTGGAGTCGTAATATTTTTATGAGACAAAATAAACTGAATTGTGGGGAAGATGGCAGAGTAGAAGGACCCTAAACTCACCTCATCCCACAGATACAACTAGATCACACTCACACCAGAGTCACCCAGAAATGGACCTTCAGATTTCCCAACAAAACTCTACAACTAAATGGAGAGAGGAAATCACATCAAAGATGGTAGGAAGGACAAGGACTCTGTAGGAATCTAAACCCCGTATTTCTGACCACCAGAGGGAGGGAACCACAGTCACAGAGGGGCCAGAAACAAACTACTACACCGGGGAGCCTCTAAAGCGTAGAGACATCCTCATAGCTTATGGCTTTGAAAATCAGAAGGGATGACATTTGTGAGCGTATACAACCAGCAGACTTAAAGCTTGGAACTTTTAAAAATCAGCTGTCTCAGCTCTGAGAGAGCACAGAAGGTGATCGGAAGCTGAGATCTGTCCTTAAAGAGAAAGCACAGCAAACAGTCTGGAGAAGCTTGGGTGAAGCAGGTTGAAACGTGCTTGAGGATTAAACAAGGGAGACATAGTTCCTGAACTCAGAGTTTGCTAAGGGACTTGTCCAGGAACAAAGGAGCTGGCAGGTTCCATTTCCCTCTACGGCCCCTCATTATAAACACACACCTACCTGCAAGATCAAGCACAATCTAGCAATCACTAACTTGCATAAACCATGGCCCATCCCCACACCTACCACACCTGCTTCAGTCCCAGTGCTGTGGATACCCTCCCTGATAAGACCCACACAATCCTTGACAACAATATGTCTCCCCATCACCCACAGAACACGCATGCATCTTGTTAAAACAGCACACCCCATGTGTTGTGCACAATGACACAGTCCAGATCCAGTCTCTGTTGTTGCTATGCATTACCTTCAGAGGAGAACCAGCATCACCAAGTTAAAAATGTATGTTCTGCCCCGTATTTTCAAGAACAAGCAATATATCTGACCTTCCTCACCGAGAGATATTCTCTGAGAAGTAGGCCAAATGAGCAGACAGAGGACTATGTCCTAAACGAAAGAAGAGGACAAAGCCACAGCAAGAGACCTAAACAAAATGGATATAAGGAACATGCCTGACAGAAAATTTAAGATAACAATTATAAAGATACTCACTGGGGAAATGAAAAGAGGGAGGACATCAGAAGGGGGAACATCACTGAGACTCTTAACAAAGAGATATGAAAGAAATAATCAGAGATGTGGAACACAAGAAATGAAATGAAGAATATACTAGATAGAATAATTAGCAGGATGGACGAAGCAGAGGAACAAATTAATGAACTAGAAGACAGTAATGGAAAGTAATCAAGCGGAACAAATGAGAGGAAAAAGAAGTATGCAAAAATGAGAAGAGACTTAGGGAATTCAGTGACTCCATCCAGTGTAACAACACCCACATTAGAGGGATCCCAGAAGGTGAAAAGGGGGAAAAGGGGGCAGAAAATCTATTTGAGCAAAGAAGAGCTGAAAACTTAACCTAATCTGGTGAAGGAAACCTATACAAATCCATAAGGCATAGAGATCCCCTCCCACAAAGTCAACCGAAGGAGGTCCACATCAAGACACATAGTAATCCAAATGGGAAAAGGTAGTGATAAAGAAAAAACATTTAAAGCAGCAAGATAAAAGAAGACAGGTAACATGCAAGGGAAAGCCCATAAAGCTATCAGCTGAGTTTTCAGCAGAAACTATGCAGGACAGAAGAAAGTGGCGTTAAATATTCAAAGTGCTGAATGAGAAAAATCTGCAGCAAGGAATAATTTATCCAGCAAGCCTATCCTTCAGAAAAGAAGGGGAGAAAAAGAGTTTCTTAGCCACACAAACTAAAAGAGTTCATGACCACTAAATTAACTACAAAAAATATTGAAGGGGACACTATGAGTGGAAAAAAATCGTAAGTGAGAGTATGACAATAATGAATCAAGGAAGCAGTAAAAATAAGTATTTCTGTAAAAATCAGTTAAGGGATTCACAAAATAAAAGTATGTAAAATATGAAAACATATACCCTAACACATGAGGAGGAGTCAACAGTGGGTTTGAACTTAAACAGCATTCAACTTAATATAGACCGAAAAGGCTATATATAATCCAGGGGGTCACCACAAACCCAAAGCACTAATACACATGCAAAAGATAAAGGGAAAGAAATCCAAGAATATCATTAAAGAAAACGAGCAAACCATGAGAGAGAGAGCAAGAGAAGAAAGGATCAGAGAAAAACTACACAAAAAACTATGAAACAAGTAACAAAACATCAATAAATACATGTCTAATGATAATCAGTTTGAATGTAAATGGACTAAATGCTCCAAGCAAAAGAGCATGACAGAGTTTGTCTATATATATAAAAGATTTCACACCTAAAGACACCTGCAGATGGAAATTAAGAGATGGAGAAACATTAATCATGCAAGTGGATGTCAAAAGAAGTCAGAGTAGCAATCCTTATATCAGACCAAATAGAGTTTTTTAAAATTGAAATTGAATTAGCCAACATAGAGTACACCAGTAGTTTCAAATGTAGCGTTCCACAATTCATCAGTTGTGTATAACACCCAGTGTTCATCACATCACAGGCATTCCTTAATGCCCATCACACAGTTACCCCATCTCCCCAGCCACCTTTCCTCCAGCAACCCTCAGTTGGTTTCCAATAGTTAGGAACCTGTCATGGATTTTCTTCCTCTCTGGTTCCTTCGCATTCATTTTCCCTCCCTTCCCCTATGATCCTCTGTGCTGTTCCTTCTATTCCACATATGAGTAAAACCATATAATAATTGTTTTTCTCTGACTGACTTATTTTGCTCAGCATAATACCCTCCAGTGCCATCCACATCGATATGCTCAATATTGATCCTTTCTGATGGCTGAGTCATATTCCATTGTATATGTATATACCATGTTTTCTTTATCCATTTATCTGTCGATGGATGTCTTGGTTCCTTCCACGGTTTGGCTATTGTGGACAATGTTGCTATAAACATTCGGGGTGCAGTTGCCCCTTCAGATCACTACATTGGTAGCTTTGGGGTAAATAAAATTGCTGGGTTGTAAGGGAGCTCTGTTTTAAGTTCTTGAGGAACCTCCATATTGTTTTCCAAAGTGGCTGTACCAGTTTTCATTCCCACGTAGAAGTGTAAGAGAGTTCCCCTTTCTCCTCACCAACATTTGTTATTTCTCCGCTTGTTAATTTTTGCAATTCTGACTGGTGTGAAGTGGTATCTCACTGTCATTTGGATTTCTTTTTCCCCATGCCAAGTGATGTTGAGCAGTTTGTCATATGTCTGTTGGCCATTTGTGTGTCTTCTTTGGAGAAATATCTGTTCATATCTTCTGCCCATTTCTTGACTCGCTTATTTGTTTTTTGGGTGTTGAGTTTGGGTGTTGAACGGTAGTAAAGCTTACGGCACATTCATGATGCTTCCACACCCACTTTTGGAAATGCTTCTCTCTCAAGGATACCTGAATATGTTAGTGGAGAGTTGCCGTATACGCAGACTTGCTTTTCCCAGGTGAGTGCATGGCACATTCCTTATTCCCTCACGCGCGCGCGCGCGCACACACACACACACACACACACACACAGAGTTGAACATGTTTCTGTCTCGTCAGGAAAGAAGGTGTTCGTTGAGTGACGGTTTCTCACTGATGCTTTTGGGTTCTTGCTTTTATTCCCCCCGGAGAGTGAAGTGTAGGCGCTTTTTCCGTAGGCTTCCGTACACACCCTTGAGAAGCCTTCCGTCAGCCAGAAACAAGCCGTGAGTTGAAAGAGGCGTCCACGCAGACCTCCTTCTCAGAGCGAAGCCTTTCACACTTTTCCTTGTGAAGTAAACTACAGAGATACAAATACTTTATCAATGATTGCTTTAACAAAAAAGGACTAAATATCCCAATCAGAAAACATAGACTGTAAAGAGGAAGCAAGACCCATCTCTATGCTGCCTACCAGAGAATCACTTCAGACCTAAAAATAAAAGCAGATTCGAAGTAATGGGAAACAAAACGATTTATGATGCAAATGGAAGTGAAAAGAAAGTTGGAGTCGTAATATTTTTATGAGACAAAATAAACTGAATTGTGGGGAAGATGGCAGAGTAGAAGGACCCTAAACTCACCTCATCCCACAGATACAACTAGATCACACTCACACCAGAGTCACCCAGAAATGGACCTTCAGATTTCCCAACAAAACTCTACAACTAAATGGAGAGAGGAAATCACATCAAAGATGGTAGGAAGGACAAGGACTCTGTAGGAATCTAAACCCCGTATTTCTGACCAGCAGAGGGAGGGAACCACAGTCACAGAGGGGCCAGAAACAAACTACTACACCGGGGAGCCTCTAAAGCGTAGAGACATCCTCATAGCTTATGGCTTTGAAAATCAGAAGGGATGACATTTGTGAGCGTATACAACCAGCAGACTTAAAGCTTGGAACTTTTAAAAATCAGCTGTCTCAGCTCTGAGAGAGCACAGAAGGTGATCGGAAGCTGAGATCTGTCCTTAAAGAGAAAGCACAGCAAACAGTCTGGAGAAGCTTGGGTGAAGCAGGTTGAAACGTGCTTGAGGATTAAACAAGGGAGACATAGTTCCTGAACTCAGAGTTTGCTAAGGGACTTGTCCAGGAACAAAGGAGCTGGCAGGTTCCATTTCCCTCTACGGCCCCTCATTATAAACACACACCTACCTGCAAGATCAAGCACAATCTAGCAATCACTAACTTGCATAAACCATGGCCCATCCCCACACCTACCACACCTGCTTCAGTCCCAGTGCTGTGGATACCCTCCCTGATAAGACCCACACAATCCTTGACAACAATATGTCTCCCCATCACCCACAGAACACGCATGCATCTTGTTAAAACAGCACACCCCATGTGTTGTGCACAATGACACAGTCCAGATCCAGTCTCTGTTGTTGCTATGCATTACCTTCAGAGGAGAACCAGCATCACCAAGTTAAAAATGTATGTTCTGCCCCGTATTTTCAAGAACAAGCAATATATCTGACCTTCCTCACCGAGAGATATTCTCTGAGAAGTAGGCCAAATGAGCAGACAGAGGACTATGTCCTAAACGAAAGAAGAGGACAAAGCCACAGCAAGAGACCTAAACAAAATGGATATAAGGAACATGCCTGACAGAAAATTTAAGATAACAATTATAAAGATACTCACTGGGGAAATGAAAAGAGGGAGGACATCAGAAGGGGGAACATCACTGAGACTCTTAACAAAGAGATATGAAAGAAATAATCAGAGATGTGGAACACAAGAAATGAAATGAAGAATATACTAGATAGAATAATTAGCAGGATGGACGAAGCAGAGGAACAAATTAATGAACTAGAAGACAGTAATGGAAAGTAATCAAGCGGAACAAATGAGAGGAAAAAGAAGTATGCAAAAATGAGAAGAGACTTAGGGAATTCAGTGACTCCATCCAGTGTAACAACACCCACATTAGAGGGATCCCAGAAGGTGAAAAGGGGGAAAAGGGGGCAGAAAATCTATTTGAGCAAAGAAGAGCTGAAAACTTAACCTAATCTGGTGAAGGAAACCTATACAAATCCATAAGGCATAGAGATCCCCTCCCACAAAGTCAACCGAAGGAGGTCCACATCAAGACACATAGTAATCCAAATGGGAAAAGGTAGTGATAAAGAAAAAACATTTAAAGCAGCAAGATAAAAGAAGACAGGTAACATGCAAGGGAAAGCCCATAAAGCTATCAGCTGAGTTTTCAGCAGAAACTATGCAGGACAGAAGAAAGTGGCGTTAAATATTCAAAGTGCTGAATGAGAAAAATCTGCAGCAAGGAATAATTTATCCAGCAAGCCTATCCTTCAGAAAAGAAGGGGAGAAAAAGAGTTTCTTAGCCACACAAACTAAAAGAGTTCATGACCACTAAATTAACTACAAAAAATATTGAAGGGGACACTATGAGTGGAAAAAAATCGTAAGTGAGAGTATGACAATAATGAATCAAGGAAGCAGTAAAAATAAGTATTTCTGTAAAAATCAGTTAAGGGATTCACAAAATAAAAGTATGTAAAATATGAAAACATATACCCTAACACATGAGGAGGAGTCAACAGTGGGTTTGAACTTAAACAGCATTCAACTTAATATAGACCGAAAAGGCTATATATAATCCAGGGGGTCACCACAAACCCAAAGCACTAATACACATGCAAAAGATAAAGGGAAAGAAATCCAAGAATATCATTAAAGAAAACGAGCAAACCATGAGAGAGAGAGCAAGAGAAGAAAGGATCAGAGAAAAACTACACAAAAAACTATGAAACAAGTAACAAAACATCAATAAATACATGTCTAATGATAATCAGTTTGAATGTAAATGGACTAAATGCTCCAAGCAAAAGAGCATGACAGAGTTTGTCTATATATATAAAAGATTTCACACCTAAAGACACCTGCAGATGGAAATTAAGAGATGGAGAAACATTAATCATGCAAGTGGATGTCAAAAGAAGTCAGAGTAGCAATCCTTATATCAGACCAAATAGAGTTTTTTAAAATTGAAATTGAATTAGCCAACATAGAGTACACCAGTAGTTTCAAATGTAGCGTTCCACAATTCATCAGTTGTGTATAACACCCAGTGTTCATCACATCACAGGCATTCCTTAATGCCCATCACACAGTTACCCCATCTCCCCAGCCACCTTTCCTCCAGCAACCCTCAGTTGGTTTCCAATAGTTAGGAACCTGTCATGGATTTTCTTCCTCTCTGGTTCCTTCGCATTCATTTTCCCTCCCTTCCCCTATGATCCTCTGTGCTGTTCCTTCTATTCCACATATGAGTAAAACCATATAATAATTGTTTTTCTCTGACTGACTTATTTTGCTCAGCATAATACCCTCCAGTGCCATCCACATCGATATGCTCAATATTGATCCTTTCTGATGGCTGAGTCATATTCCATTGTATATGTATATACCATGTTTTCTTTATCCATTTATCTGTCGATGGATGTCTTGGTTCCTTCCACGGTTTGGCTATTGTGGACAATGTTGCTATAAACATTCGGGGTGCAGTTGCCCCTTCAGATCACTACATTGGTAGCTTTGGGGTAAATAAAATTGCTGGGTTGTAAGGGAGCTCTGTTTTAAGTTCTTGAGGAACCTCCATATTGTTTTCCAAAGTGGCTGTACCAGTTTTCATTCCCACGTAGAAGTGTAAGAGAGTTCCCCTTTCTCCTCACCAACATTTGTTATTTCTCCGCTTGTTAATTTTTGCAATTCTGACTGGTGTGAAGTGGTATCTCACTGTCATTTGGATTTCTTTTTCCCCATGCCAAGTGATGTTGAGCAGTTTGTCATATGTCTGTTGGCCATTTGTGTGTCTTCTTTGGAGAAATATCTGTTCATATCTTCTGCCCATTTCTTGACTCGCTTATTTGTTTTTTGGGTGTTGAGTTTGGGTGTTGAACGGTAGTAAAGCTTACGGCACATTCATGATGCTTCCACACCCACTTTTGGAAATGCTTCTCTCTCAAGGATACCTGAATATGTTAGTGGAGAGTTGCCGTATACGCAGACTTGCTTTTCCCAGGTGAGTGCATGGCACATTCCTTATTCCCTCACGCGCGCGCGCGCGCACACACACACACACACACACACACACAGAGTTGAACATGTTTCTGTCTCGTCAGGAAAGAAGGTGTTCGTTGAGTGACGGTTTCTCACTGATGCTTTTGGGTTCTTGCTTTTATTCCCCCCGGAGAGTGAAGTGTAGGCGCTTTTTCCGTAGGCTTCCGTACACACCCTTGAGAAGCCTTCCGTCAGCCAGAAACAAGCCGTGAGTTGAAAGAGGCGTCCACGCAGACCTCCTTCTCAGAGCGAAGCCTTTCACACTTTTCCTTGTGAAGTAAACTACAGAGATACAAATACTTTATCAATGATTGCTTTAACAAAAAAGGACTAAATATCCCAATCAGAAAACATAGACTGTAAAGAGGAAGCAAGACCCATCTCTATGCTGCCTACCAGAGAATCACTTCAGACCTAAAAATAAAAGCAGATTCGAAGTAATGGGAAACAAAACCATTTATGATGCAAATGGAAGTGAAAAGAAAGTTGGAGTCGTAATATTTTTATGAGACAAAATAAACTGAATTGTGGGGAAGATGGCAGAGTAGAAGGACCCTAAACTCACCTCATCCCACAGATACAACTAGATCACACTCACACCAGAGTCACCCAGAAATGGACCTTCAGATTTCCCAACAAAACTCTACAACTAAATGGAGAGAGGAAATCACATCAAAGATGGTAGGAAGGACAAGGACTCTGTAGGAATCTAAACCCCGTATTTCTGACCAGCAGAGGGAGGGAACCACAGTCACAGAGGGGCCAGAAACAAACTACTACACCGGGGAGCCTCTAAAGCGTAGAGACATCCTCATAGCTTATGGCTTTGAAAATCAGAAGGGATGACATTTGTGAGCGTATACAACCAGCCGACTTAAAGCTTGGAACTTTTAAACCAGCTGTCTCAGCTCTGAGAGAGCACAGAAGGTGATCGGAAGCTGAGATCTGTCCTTAAAGAGAAAGCACAGCAAACAGTCTGGAGAAGCTTGGGTGAAGCAGGTTGAAACGTGCTTGAGGATTAAACAAGGGAGACATAGTTCCTGAACTCAGAGTTTGCTAAGGGACTTGTCCAGGAACAAAGGAGCTGGCAGGTTCCATTTCCCTCTACGGCCCCTCATTATAAACACACACCTACCTGCAAGATCAAGCACAATCTAGCAATCACTAACTTGCATAAACCATGGCCCATCCCCACACCTACCACACCTGCTTCAGTCCCAGTGCTGTGGATACCCTCCCTGATAAGACCCACACAATCCTTGACAACAATATGTCTCCCCATCACCCACAGAACACGCATGCATCTTGTTAAAACAGCACACCCCATGTGTTGTGCACAATGACACAGTCCAGATCCAGTCTCTGTTGTTGCTATGCATTACCTTCAGAGGAGAACCAGCATCACCAAGTTAAAAATGTATGTTCTGCCCCGTATTTTCAAGAACAAGCAATATATCTGACCTTCCTCACCGAGAGATATTCTCTGAGAAGTAGGCCAAATGAGCAGACAGAGGACTATGTCCTAAACGAAAGAAGAGGACAAAGCCACAGCAAGAGACCTAAACAAAATGGATATAAGGAACATGCCTGACAGAAAATTTAAGATAACAATTATAAAGATACTCACTGGGGAAATGAAAAGAGGGAGGACATCAGAAGGGGGAACATCATTGAGACTCTTAACAAAGAGATATGAAAGAAATAATCAGAGATGTGGAACACAAGAAATGAAATGAAGAATATACTAGATAGAATAATTAGCAGGATGGACGAAGCAGAGGAACAAATTAATGAACTAGAAGACAGTAATGGAAAGTAATCAAGCGGAACAAATGAGAGGAAAAAGAAGTATGCAAAAATGAGAAGAGACTTAGGGAATTCAGTGACTCCATCCAGTGTAACAACACCCACATTAGAGGGATCCCAGAAGGTGAAAAGGGGGAAAAGGGGGCAGAAAATCTATTTGAGCAAAGAAGAGCTGAAAACTTAACCTAATCTGGTGAAGGAAACCTATACAAATCCATAAGGCATAGAGATCCCCTCCCACAAAGTCAACCGAAGGAGGTCCACATCAAGACACATAGTAATCCAAATGGGAAAAGGTAGTGATAAAGAAAAAACATTTAAAGCAGCAAGATAAAAGAAGACAGGTAACATGCAAGGGAAAGCCCATAAAGCTATCAGCTGAGTTTTCAGCAGAAACTATGCAGGACAGAAGAAAGTGGCGTTAAATATTCAAAGTGCTGAATGAGAAAAATCTGCAGCAAGGAATAATTTATCCAGCAAGCCTATCCTTCAGAAAAGAAGGGGAGAAAAAGAGTTTCTTAGCCACACAAACTAAAAGAGTTCATGACCACTAAATTAACTACAAAAAATATTGAAGGGGACACTATGAGTGGAAAAAAACCGTAAGTGAGAGTATGACAATAATGAATCAAGGAAGCAGTAAAAATAAGTATTTCTGTAAAAATCAGTTAAGGGATTCACAAAATAAAAGTATGTAAAATATGAAAACATATACCCTAACACATGAGGAGGAGTCAACAGTGGGTTTGAACTTAAACAGCATTCAACTTAATATAGACCGAAAAGGCTATATATAATCCAGGGGGTCACCACAAACCCAAAGCACTAATACACATGCAAAAGATAAAGGGAAAGAAATCCAAGAATATCATTAAAGAAAACGAGCAAACCATGAGAGAGAGAGCAAGAGAAGAAAGGATCAGAGAAAAACTACACAAAAAACTATGAAACAAGTAACAAAACATCAATAAATACATGTCTAATGATAATCAGTTTGAATGTAAATGGACTAAATGCTCCAAGCAAAAGAGCATGACAGAGTTTGTCTATATATATAAAAGATTTCACACCTAAAGACACCTGCAGATGGAAATTAAGAGATGGAGAAACATTAATCATGCAAGTGGAGGTCAAAAGAAGTCAGAGTAGCAATCCTTATATCAGACCAAATAGAGTTTTTTAAAATTGAAATTGAATTAGCCAACATAGAGTACACCAGTAGTTTCAAATGTAGCGTTCCACAATTCATCAGTTGTGTATAACACCCAGTGTTCATCACATCACAGGCATTCCTTAATGCCCATCACACAGTTACCCCATCTCCCCAGCCACCTTTCCTCCAGCAACCCTCAGTTGGTTTCCAATAGTTAGGAACCTGTCATGGATTTTCTTCCTCTCTGGTTTCTTCGCATTCATTTTCCCTCCCTTCCCCTATGATCCTCTGTGCTGTTCCTTCTATTCCACATATGAGTAAAACCATATAATAATTGTTTTTCTCTGACTGACTTATTTTGCTCAGCATAATACCCTCCAGTGCCATCTACATCGATATGCTAAATATTGATCCTTTCTGATGGCTGAGTCATATTCCATTGTATATGTATATACCATGTTTTCTTTATCCATTTATCTGTCGATGGATGTCTTGGTTCCTTCCAAGGTTTGGCTATTGTGGACAATGTTGCTATAAACATTCGGGGTGCAGTTGCCCCTTCAGATCACTACATTGGTAGCTTTGGGGTAAATAAAATTGCTGGGTTGTAAGGGAGCTCTGTTTTAAGTTCTTGAGGAACCTCCATATTGTTTTCCAAAGTGGCTGTACCACTTTTCATTCCCACGTAGAAGTGTAAGAGAGTTCCCCTTTCTCCTCACCAACATTTGTTATTTCTCCGCTTGTTAATTTTTGCAATTCTGACTGGTGTGAAGTGGTATCTCACTGTCATTTGGATTTCTTTTTCCCCATGCCAAGTGATGTTGAGCAGTTTGTCATATGTCTGTTGGCCATTTGTGTGTCTTCTTTGGAGAAATATCTGTTCATATCTTCTGCCCATTTCTTGACTCGCTTATTTGTTTTTTGGGTGTTGAGTTTGGGTGTTGAACGGTAGTAAAGCTTACGGCACATTCATGATGCTTCCACACCCACTTTTGGAAATGCTTCTCTCTCAAGGATACCTGAATATGTTAGTGGAGAGTTGCCGTATACGCAGACTTGCTTTTCCCAGGTGAGTGCATGGCACATTCCTTATTCCCTCACGCGCGCGCGCACACACACACACACACACACACACACACACACACACACACAGAGTTGAACATGTTTCTGTCTCGTCAGGAAAGAAGGTGTTCGTTGAGTGACGGTTTCTCACTGATGCTTTTGGGTTCTTGCTTTTATTCCCCCCGGAGGGTGAAGTGTAGGCGCTTTTTCCGTAGGCTTCCGTACACACCCTTGAGAAGCCTTCCGTCAGCCAGAAACAAGCCGTGAGTTGAAAGAGGCGTCCACGCAGACCTCCTTCTCAGAGCGAAGCCTTTCACACTTTTCTTGTGAAGTAAACTACAGAGATACAAATACTTTATCAATGATTGCTTTAACAAAAAAGGACTAAATATCCCAATCAGAAAACATAGACTGTAAAGAGGAAGCAAGACCCATCTCTATGCTGCCTACCAGAGAATCACTTCAGACCTAAAAATAAAAGCAGATTCGAAGTAATGGGAAACAAAACCATTTATGATGCATATGGAAGTGAAAAGAAAGTTGGAGTCGTAATATTTTTATGAGACAAAATAAACTGAATTGTGGGGAAGATGGCAGAGTAGAAGGACCCTAAACTCACCTCATCCCACAGATACAACTAGATCACACTCACACCAGAGTCACCCAGAAATGGACCTTCAGATTTCCCAACAAAACTCTACAACTAAATGGAGAGAGGAAATCACATCAAAGATGGTAGGAAGGACAAGGACTCTGTAGGAATCTAAACCCCGTATTTCTGACCACCAGAGGGAGGGAACCACAGTCACAGAGGGGCCAGAAACAAACTACTACACCGGGGAGCCTCTAAAGCGTAGAGACATCCTCATAGCTTATGGCTTTGAAAATCAGAAGGGATGACATTTGTGAGCGTATACAACCAGCCGACTTAAAGCTTGGAACTTTTAAAAATCAGCTGTCTCAGCTCTGAGAGAGCACAGAAGGTGATCGGAAGCTGAGATCTGTCCTTAAAGAGAAAGCACAGCAAACAGTCTGGAGAAGCTTGGGTGAAGCAGGTTGAAACGTGCTTGAGGATTAAACAAGGGAGACATAGTTCCTGAACTCAGAGTTTGCTAAGGGACTTGTCCAGGAACAAAGGAGCTGGCAGGTTCCATTTCCCTCTACGGCCCCTCATTATAAACACACACCTACCTGCAAGATCAAGCACAATCTAGCAATCACTAACTTGCATAAACCATGGCCCATCCCCACACCTACCACACCTGCTTCAGTCCCAGTGCTGTGGATACCCTCCCTGATAAGACCCACACAATCCTTGACAACAATATGTCTCCCCATCACCCACAGAACACGCATGCATCTTGTTAAAACAGCACACCCCATGTGTTGTGCACAATGACACAGTCCAGATCCAGTCTCTGTTGTTGCTATGCATTACCTTCAGAGGAGAACCAGCATCACCAAGTTAAAAATGTATGTTCTGCCCCGTATTTTCAAGAACAAGCAATATATCTGACCTTCCTCACCGAGAGATATTCTCTGAGAAGTAGGCCAAATGAGCAGACAGAGGACTATGTCCTAAACGAAAGAAGAGGACAAAGCCACAGCAAGAGACCTAAACAAAATGGATATAAGGAACATGCCTGACAGAAAATTTAAGATAACAATTATAAAGATACTCACTGGGGAAATGAAAAGAGGGAGGACATCAGAAGGGGGAACATCATTGAGACTCTTAACAAAGAGATATGAAAGAAATAATCAGAGATGTGGAACACAAGAAATGAAATGAAGAATATACTAGATAGAATAATTAGCAGGATGGACGAAGCAGAGGAACAAATTAATGAACTAGAAGACAGTAATGGAAAGTAATCAAGCGGAACAAATGAGAGGAAAAAGAAGTATGCAAAAATGAGAAGAGACTTAGGGAATTCAGTGACTCCATCCAGTGTAACAACACCCACATTAGAGGGATCCCAGAAGGTGAAAAGGGGGAAAAGGGGGCAGAAAATCTATTTGAGCAAAGAAGAGCTGAAAACTTAACCTAATCTGGTGAAGGAAACCTATACAAATCCATAAGGCATAGAGTTCCCCTCCCACAAAGTCAACCGAAGGAGATCCACATCAAGACACATAGTAATCCAAATGGGAAAAGGTAGTGATAAAGAAAAAACATTTAAAGCAGCAAGATAAAAGAAGACAGGTAACATGCAAGGGAAAGCCCATAAAGCTATCAGCTGAGTTTTCAGCAGAAACTATGCAGGACAGAAGAAAGTGGCGTTAAATATTCCAAGTGCTGAATGAGAAAAATCTGCAGCAAGGAATAATTTATCCAGCAAGCCTATCCTTCAGAAAAGAAGGGGAGAAAAAGAGTTTCTTAGCCACACAAACTAAAAGAGTTCATGACCACTAAATTAACTACAAAAAATATTGAAGGGGACACTATGAGTGGAAAAAAACCGTAAGTGAGAGTATGACAATAATGAATCAAGGAAGCAGTAAAAATAAGTATTTCTGTAAAAATCAGTTAAGGGATTCACAAAATAAAAGTATGTAAAATATGAAAACATATACCCTAACACATGAGGAGGAGTCAACAGTGGGTTTGAACTTAAACAGCATTCAACTTAATATAGACCGAAAAGGCTATATATAATCCAGGGGGTCACCACAAACCCAAAGCACTAATACACATGCAAAAGATAAAGGGAAAGAAATCCAAGAATATCATTAAAGAAAACGAGCAAACCATGAGAGAGAGAGCAAGAGAAGAAAGGATCAGAGAAAAACTACACAAAAAACTATGAAACAAGTAACAAAACATCAATAAATACATGTCTAATGATAATCAGTTTGAATGTAAATGGACTAAATGCTCCAAGCAAAAGAGCATGACAGAGTTTGTCTATATATATAAAAGATTTCACACCTAAAGACACCTGCAGATGGAAATTAAGAGATGGAGAAACATTAATCATGCAAGTGGAGGTCAAAAGAAGTCAGAGTAGCAATCCTTATATCAGACCAAATAGAGTTTTTTAAAATTGAAATTGAATTAGCCAACATAGAGTACACCAGTAGTTTCAAATGTAGCGTTCCACAATTCATCAGTTGTGTATAACACCCAGTGTTCATCACATCACAGGCATTCCTTAATGCCCATCACACAGTTACCCCATCTCCCCAGCCACCTTTCCTCCAGCAACCCTCAGTTGGTTTCCAATAGTTAGGAACCTGTCATGGATTTTCTTCCTCTCTGGTTTCTTCGCATTCATTTTCCCTCCCTTCCCCTATGATCCTCTGTGCTGTTCCTTCTATTCCACATATGAGTAAAACCATATAATAATTGTTTTTCTCTGACTGACTTATTTTGCTCAGCATAATACCCTCCAGTGCCATCCACATCGATATGCTCAATATTGATCCTTTCTGATGGCTGAGTCATATTCCATTGTATATGTATATACCATGTTTTCTTTATCCATTTATCTGTCGATGGATGTCTTGGTTCCTTCCACGGTTTGGCTATTGTGGACAATGTTGCTATAAACATTCGGGGTGCAGTTGCCCCTTCAGATCACTACATTGGTAGCTTTGGGGTAAATAAAATTGCTGGGTTGTAAGGGAGCTCTGTTTTAAGTTCTTGAGGAACCTCCATATTGTTTTCCAAAGTGGCTGTACCAGTTTTCATTCCCACGTAGAAGTGTAAGAGAGTTCCCCTTTCTCCTCACCAACATTTGTTATTTCTCCGCTTGTTAATTTTTGCAATTCTGACTGGTGTGAAGTGGTATCTCACTGTCATTTGGATTTCTTTTTCCCCATGCCAAGTGATGTTGAGCAGTTTGTCATATGTCTGTTGGCCATTTGTGTGTCTTCTTTGGAGAAATATCTGTTCATATCTTCTGCCCATTTCTTGACTCGCTTATTTGTTTTTTGGGTGTTGAGTTTGGGTGTTGAACGGTAGTAAAGCGTACGGCACATTCATGATGCTTCCACACCCACTTTTGGAAATGCTTCTCTCTCAAGGATACCTGAATATGTTAGGGGAGAGTTGCCGTATACGCAGACTTGCTTTTCCCAGGTGAGTGCATGGCACATTCCTTATTCCCTCACGCGCGCGCGCGCGCACACACACACACACACCACACAGAGTTGAACATGTTTCTGTCTCGTCAGGAAAGAAGGTGTTCGTTGAGTGACGGTTTCTCACTGATGCTTTTGGGTTCTTGCTTTTATTCCCCCCGGAGAGTGAAGTGTAGGCGCTTTTTCCGTAGGCTTCCGTACACACCCTTGAGAAGCCTTCCGTCAGCCAGAAACAAGCCGTGAGTTGAAAGAGGCGTCCACGCAGACCTCCTTCTCAGAGCGAAGCCTTTCACACTTTCCTTGTGAAGTAAACTACAGAGATACAAATACTTTATCAATGATTGCTTTAACAAAAAAGGACTAAATATCCCAATCAGAAAACATAGACTGTAAAGAGGAAGCAAGACCCATCTCTATGCTGCCTACCAGAGAATCACTTCAGACCTAAAAATAAAAGCAGATTCGAAGTAATGGGAAACAAAACCATTTATGATGCATATGGAAGTGAAAAGAAAGTTGGAGTCGTAATATTTTTATGAGACAAAATAAACTGAATTGTGGGGAAGATGGCAGAGTAGAAGGACCCTAAACTCACCTCATCCCACAGATACAACTAGATCACACTCACACCAGAGTCACCCAGAAATGGACCTTCAGATTTCCCAACAAAACTCTACAACTAAATGGAGAGAGGAAATCACATCAAAGATGGTAGGAAGGACAAGGACTCTGTAGGAATCTAAACCCCGTATTTCTGACCACCAGAGGGAGGGAACCACAGTCACAGAGGGGCCAGAAAAAAACTACTACACCGGGGAGCCTCTAAAGCGTAGAGACATCCTCATAGCTTATGGCTTTGAAAATCAGAAGGGATGACATTTGTGAGCGTATACAACCAGCCGACTTAAAGCTTGGAACTTTTAAAAATCAGCTGTCTCAGCTCTGAGAGAGCACAGAAGGTGATCGGAAGCTGAGATCTGTCCTTAAAGAGAAAGCACAGCAAACAGTCTGGAGAAGCTTGGGTGAAGCAGGTTGAAACGTGCTTGAGGATTAAACAAGGGAGACATAGTTCCTGAACTCAGAGTTTGCTAAGGGACTTGTCCAGGAACAAAGGAGCTGGCAGGTGCCATTTCCCTCTACGGCCCCTCATTATAAACACACACCTACCTGCAAGATCAAGCACAATCTAGCAATCACTAACTTGCATAAACCATGGCCCATCCCCACACCTACCACACCTGCTTCAGTCCCAGTGCTGTGGATACCCTCCCTGATAAGACCCACACAATCCTTGACAACAATATGTCTCCCCATCACCCACAGAACACGCATGCATCTTGTTAAAACAGCACACCCCATGTGTTGTGCACAATGACACAGTCCAGATCCAGTCTCTGTTGTTGCTATGCATTACCTTCAGAGGAGAACCAGCATCACCAAGTTAAAAATGTATGTTCTGCCCCGTATTTTCAAGAACAAGCAATATATCTGACCTTCCTCACCGAGAGATATTCTCTGAGAAGTAGGCCAAATGAGCAGGCAGAGGACTATGTCCTAAACGAAAGAAGAGGACAAAGCCACAGCAAGAGACTTAAACAAAATGGATATAAGGAACATGCCTGACAGAAAATTTAAGATAACAATTATAAAGATACTCACTGGGGAAATGAAAAGAGGGAGGACATCAGAAGGGGGAACATCACTGAGACTCTTAACAAAGAGATATGAAAGAAATAATCAGAGATGTGGAACACAAGAAATGAAATGAAGAATATACTAGATAGAATAATTAGCAGGATGGACGAAGCAGAGGAACAAATTAATGAACTAGAAGACAGTAATGGAAAGTAATCAAGCGGAACAAATGAGAGGAAAAAGAAGTATGCAAAAATGAGAAGAGACTTAGGGAATTCAGTGACTCCATCCAGTGTAACAACACCCACATTAGAGGGATCCCAGAAGGTGAAAAGGGGGAAAAGGGGGCAGAAAATCTATTTGAGCAAAGAAGAGCTGAAAACTTAACCTAATCTGGTGAAGGAAACCTATACAAATCCATAAGGCATAGAGATCCCCTCCCACAAAGTCAACCGAAGGAGGTCCACATCAAGACACATAGTAATCCAAATGGGAAAAGGTAGTGATAAAGAAAAAACATTTAAAGCAGCAAGATAAAAGAAGACAGGTAACATGCAAGGGAAAGCCCATAAAGCTATCAGCTGAGTTTTCAGCAGAAACTATGCAGGACAGAAGAAAGTGGCGTTAAATATTCAAAGTGCTGAATGAGAAAAATCTGCAGCAAGGAATAATTTATCCAGCAAGCCTATCCTTCAGAAAAGAAGGGGAGAAAAAGAGTTTCTTAGCCACACAAACTAAAAGAGTTCATGACCACTAAATTAACTACAAAAAATATTGAAGGGGACACTATGAGTGGAAAAAAATCGTAAGTGAGAGTATGACAATAATGAATCAAGGAAGCAGTAAAAATAAGTATTTCTGTAAAAATCAGTTAAGGGATTCACAAAATAAAAGTATGTAAAATATGAAAACATATACCCTAACACATGAGGAGGAGTCAACAGTGGGTTTGAACTTAAACAGCATTCAACTTAATATAGACCGAAAAGGCTATATATAATCCAGGGGGTCACCACAAACCCAAAGCACTAATACACATGCAAAAGATAAAGGGAAAGAAATCCAAGAATATCATTAAAGAAAACGAGCAAACCATGAGAGAGAGAGCAAGAGAAGAAAGGATCAGAGAAAAACTACACAAAAAACTATGAAACAAGTAACAAAACATCAATAAATACATGTCTAATGATAATCAGTTTGAATGTAAATGGACTAAATGCTCCAAGCAAAAGAGCATGACAGAGTTTGTCTATATATATAAAAGATTTCACACCTAAAGACACCTGCAGATGGAAATTAAGAGATGGAGAAACATTAATCATGCAAGTGGATGTCAAAAGAAGTCAGAGTAGCAATCCTTATATCAGACCAAATAGACTTTTTTAAAATTGAAATTGAATTAGCCAACATAGAGTACACCAGTAGTTTCAAATGTAGCGTTCCACAATTCATCAGTTGTGTATAACACCCAGTGTTCATCACATCACAGGCATTCCTTAATGCCCATCACACAGTTACCCCATCTCCCCAGCCACCTTTCCTCCAGCAACCCTCAGTTGGTTTCCAATAGTTAGGAACCTGTCATGGATTTTCTTCCTCTCTGGTTTCTTCGCATTCATTTTCCCTCCCTTCCCCTATGATCCTCTGTGCTGTTCCTTCTATTCCACATATGAGTAAAACCATATAATAATTGTTTTTCTCTGACTGACTTATTTTGCTCAGCATAATACCCTCCAGTGCCATCCACATCGATATGCTCAATATTGATCCTTTCTGATGGCTGAGTCATATTCCATTGTATATGTATATACCATGTTTTCTTTATCCATTTATCTGTCGATGGATGTCTTGGTTCCTTCCACGGTTTGGCTATTGTGGACAATGTTGCTATAAACATTCGGGGTGCAGTTGCCCCTTCAGATCACTACATTGGTAGCTTTGGGGTAAATAAAATTGCTGGGTTGTAAGGGAGCTCTGTTTTAAGTTCTTGAGGAACCTCCATATTGTTTTCCAAAGTGGCTGTACCAGTTTTCATTCCCACGTAGAAGTGTAAGAGAGTTCCCCTTTCTCCTCACCAACATTTGTTATTTCTCCGCTTGTTAATTTTTGCAATTCTGACTGGTGTGAAGTGGTATCTCACTGTCATTTGGATTTCTTTTTCCCCATGCCAAGTGATGTTGAGCAGTTTGTCATATGTCTGTTGGCCATTTGTGTGTCTTCTTTGGAGAAATATCTGTTCATATCTTCTGCCCATTTCTTGACTCGCTTATTTGTTTTTTGGGTGTTGAGTTTGGGTGTTGAACGGTAGTAAAGCGTACGGCACATTCATGATGCTTCCACACCCACTTTTGGAAATGCTTCTCTCTCAAGGATACCTGAATATGTTAGTGGAGAGTTGCCGTATACGCAGACTTGCTTTTCCCAGGTGAGTGCATGGCACATTCCTTATTCCCTCACGCGCGCGCGCGCACACACACACACACACACACACACACACACACACACACAGAGTTGAACATGTTTCTGTCTCGTCAGGAAAGAAGGTGTTCGTTGAGTGACGGTTTCTCACTGATGCTTTTGGGTTCTTGCTTTTATTCCCCCCGGAGAGTGAAGTGTAGGCGCTTTTTCCGTAGGCTTCCATACACACCCTTGAGAAGCCTTCCGTCAGCCAGAAACAAGCCGTGAGTTGAAAGAGGCGTCCACGCAGACCTTCTTCTCAGAGCGAAGCCTTTCACACTTTTCCTTGTGAAGTAAACTACAGAGATACAAATACTTTATCAATGATTGCTTTTACAAAAAAGGACTAAATATCCCAATCAGAAAACATAGACTGTAAAGAGGAAGCAAGACCCATCTCTATGCTGCCTACCAGAGAATCACTTCAGACCTAAAAATAAAAGCAGATTCGAAGTAATGGGAAACAAAACGATTTATGATGCAAATGGAAGTGAAAAGAAAGTTGGAGTCGTAATATTTTTATGAGACAAAATAAACTGAATTGTGGGGAAGATGGCAGAGTAGAAGGACCCTAAACTCACCTCATCCCACAGATACAACTAGATCACACTCACACCAGAGTCACCCAGAAATGGACCTTCAGATTTCCCAACAAAACTCTACAACTAAATGGAGAGAGGAAATCACATCAAAGATGGTAGGAAGGACAAGGACTCTGTAGGAATCTAAACCCCGTATTTCTGACCACCAGAGGGATGGAACCACAGTCACAGAGGGGCCAGAAACAAACTACTACACCGGGGAGCCTCTAAAGCGTAGAGACATCCTCATAGCTTATGGCTTTGAAAATCAGAAGGGATGACATTTGTGAGCGTATACCACCAGCAGACTTAAAGCTTGGAACTTTTAAAAATCAGCTGTCTCAGCTCTGAGAGAGCACAGAAGGTGATCGGAAGCTGAGATCTGTCCTTAAAGAGAAAGCACAGCAAACAGTCTGGAGAAGCTTGGGTGAAGCAGGTTGAAACGTGCTTGAGATTTAAACAAGTGAGACATAGTTCTTGAACTCAGAGTTTGCTAAGGGACTTGTCCAGGAACAAAGGAGCTGGCAGGTTCCATTTCCCTCTACGGCCCCTCATTATAAACACACACCTACCTGCAAGATCAAGCACAATCTAGCAATCACTAACTTGCATAAACCATGGCCCATCCCCACACCTACCACACCTGCTTCAGTCCCAGTGCTGTGGATACCCTCCCTGATAAGACCCACACAATCCTTGACAACAATATGTCTCCCCATCACCCACAGAACACGCATGCATCTTGTTAAAACAGCACACCCCATGTGTTGTGCACAATGACACAGTCCAGATCCAGTCTCTGTTGTTGCTATGCATTACCTTCAGAGGAGAACCAGCATCACCAAGTTAAAAATGTATGTTCTGCCCCGTATTTTCAAGAACAAGCAATATATCTGACCTTCCTAACCGAGAGATATTCTCTGAGAAGTAGGCCAAATGAGCAGACAGAGGACTATGTCCTAAACGAAAGAAGAGGACAAAGCCACAGCAAGAGACCTAAACAAAATGGATATAAGGAACATGCCTGACAGAAAATTTAAGATAACAATTATAAAGATACTCACTGGGGAAATGAAAAGAGGGAGGACATCAGAAGGGGGAACATCACTGAGACTCTTAACAAAGAGATATGAAAGAAATAATCAGAGATGTGGAACACAAGAAATGAAATGAAGAATATACTAGATAGAATAATTAGCAGGATGGACGAAGCAGAGGAACAAATTAATGAACTAGAAGACAGTAATGGAAAGTAATCAAGCGGAACAAATGAGAGGAAAAAGAAGTATGCAAAAATGAGAAGAGACTTAGGGAATTCAGTGACTCCATCCAGTGTAACAACACCCACATTAGAGGGATCCCAGAAGGTGAAAAGGGGGAAAAGGGGGCAGAAAATCTATTTGAGCAAAGAAGAGCTGAAAACTTAACCTAATCTGGTGAAGGAAACCTATACAAATCCATAAGGCATAGAGATCCCCTCCCACAAAGTCAACCGAAGGAGGTCCACATCAAGACACATAGTAATCCAAATGGGAAAAGGTAGTGATAAAGAAAAAACATTTAAAGCAGCAAGATAAAAGAAGACAGGTAACATGCAAGGGAAAGCCCATAAAGCTATCAGCTGAGTTTTCAGCAGAAACTATGCAGGACAGAAGAAAGTGGCGTTAAATATTCAAAGTGCTGAATGAGAAAAATCTGCAGCAAGGAATAATTTATCCAGCAAGCCTATCCTTCAGAAAAGAAGGGGAGAAAAAGAGTTTCTTAGCCACACAAACTAAAAGAGTTCATGACCACTAAATTAACTACAAAAAATATTGAAGGGGACACTATGAGTGGAAAAAAACCGTAAGTGAGAGTATGACAATAATGAATCAAGGAAGCAGTAAAAATAAGTATTTCTGTAAAAATCAGTTAAGGGATTCACAAAATAAAAGTATGTAAAATATGAAAACATATACCCTAACACATGAGGAGGAGTCAACAGTGGGTTTGAACTTAAACAGCATTCAACTTAATATAGACCGAAAAGGCTATATATAATCCAGGGGGTCACCACAAACCCAAAGCACTAATACACATGCAAAAGATAAAGGGAAAGAAATCCAAGAATATCATTAAAGAAAACGAGCAAACCATGAGAGAGAGAGCAAGAGAAGAAAGGATCAGAGAAAAACTACACAAAAAACTATGAAACAAGTAACAAAACATCAATAAATACATGTCTAATGATAATCAGTTTGAATGTAAATGGACTAAATGCTCCAAGCAAAAGAGCATGACAGAGTTTGTCTATATATATAAAAGATTTCACACCTAAAGACACCTGCAGATGGAAATTAAGAGATGGAGAAACATTAATCATGCAAGTGGATGTCAAAAGAAGTCAGAGTAGCAATCCTTATATCAGACCAAATAGAGTTTTTTAAAATTGAAATTGAATTAGCCAACATAGAGTACACCAGTAGTTTCAAATGTAGCGTTCCACAATTCATCAGTTGTGTATAACACCCAGTGTTCATCACATCACAGGCATTCCTTAATGCCCATCACACAGTTACCCCATCTCCCCAGCCACCTTTCCTCCAGCAACCCTCAGTTGGTTTCCAATAGTTAGGAACCTGTCATGGATTTTCTTCCTCTCTGGTTTCTTCGCATTCATTTTCCCTCCCTTCCCCTATGATCCTCTGTGCTGTTCCTTCTATTCCACATATGAGTAAAACCATATAATAATTGTTTTTCTCTGACTGACTTATTTTGCTCAGCATAATACCCTCCAGTGCCATCTACATCGATATGCTAAATATTGATCCTTTCTGATGGCTGAGTCATATTCCATTGTATATGTATATACCATGTTTTCTTTATCCATTTATCTGTCGATGGATGTCTTGGTTCCTTCCACGGTTTGGCTATTGTGGACAATGTTGCTATAAACATTCGGGGTGCAGTTGCCCCTTCAGATCACTACATTGGTAGCTTTGGGGTAAATAAAATTGCTGGGTTGTAAGGGAGCTCTGTTTTAAGTTCTTGAGGAACCTCCATATTGTTTTCCAAAGTGGCTGTACCACTTTTCATTCCCACGTAGAAGTGTAAGAGAGTTCCCCTTTCTCCTCACCAACATTTGTTATTTCTCCGCTTGTTAATTTTTGCAATTCTGACTGGTGTGAAGTGGTATCTCACTGTCATTTGGATTTCTTTTTCCCCATGCCAAGTGATGTTGAGCAGTTTGTCATATGTCTGTTGGCCATTTGTGTGTCTTCTTTGGAGAAATATCTGTTCATATCTTCTGCCCATTTCTTGACTCGCTTATTTGTTTTTTGGGTGTTGAGTTTGGGTGTTGAACGGTAGTAAAGCTTACGGCACATTCATGATGCTTCCACACCCACTTTTGGAAATGCTTCTCTCTCAAGGATACCTGAATATGTTAGTGGAGAGTTGCCGTATACGCAGACTTGCTTTTCCCAGGTGAGTGCATGGCACATTCCTTATTCCCTCACGCGCGCGCGCGCGCGCACACACACACACACACACACAGAGTTGAACATGTTTCTGTCTCGTCAGGAAAGAAGGTGTTCGTTGAGTGACGGTTTCTCACTGATGCTTTTGGGTTCTTGCTTTTATTCCCCCCGGAGAGTGAAGTGTAGGCACTTTTTCCGTAGGCTTCCGTACACACCCTTGAGAAGCCTTCCGTCAGCCAGAAACAAGCCGTGAGTTGAAAGAGGCGTCCACGCAGACCTCCTTCTCAGAGCGAAGCCTTTCACACTTTTCTTGTGAAGTAAACTACAGAGATACAAATACTTTATCAATGATTGCTTTAACAAAAAAGGACTAAATATCCCAATCAGAAAACATAGACTGTAAAGAGGAAGCAAGACCCATCTCTATGCTGCCTACCAGAGAATCACTTCAGACCTAAAAATAAAAGCAGATTCGAAGTAATGGGAAACAAAACCATTTATGATGCAAATGGAAGTGAAAAGAAAGTTGGAGTCGTAATATTTTTATGAGACAAAATAAACTGAATTGTGGGGAAGATGGCAGAGTAGAAGGACCCTAAACTCACCTCATCCCACAGATACAACTAGATCACACTCACACCAGAGTCACCCAGAAATGGACCTTCAGATTTCCCAACAAAACTCTACAACTAAATGGAGAGAGGAAATCACATCAAAGATGGTAGGAAGGACAAGGACTCTGTAGGAATCTAAACCCCGTATTTCTGACCACCAGAGGGAGGGAACCACAGTCACAGAGGGGCCAGAAACAAACTACTACACCGGGGAGCCTCTAAAGCGTAGAGACATCCTCATAGCTTATGGCTTTGAAAATCAGAAGGGATGACATTTGTGAGCGTATACAACCAGCCGACTTAAAGCTTGGAACTTTTAAAAATCAGCTGTCTCAGCTCTGAGAGAGCACAGAAGGTGATCGGAAGCTGAGATCTGTCCTTAAAGAGAAAGCACAGCAAACAGTCTGGAGAAGCTTGGGTGAAGCAGGTTGAAACGTGCTTGAGGATTAAACAAGGGAGACATAGTTCCTGAACTCAGAGTTTGCTAAGGGACTTGTCCAGGAACAAAGGAGCTGGCAGGTTCCATTTCCCTCTACGGCCCCTCATTATAAACACACACCTACCTGCAAGATCAAGCACAATCTAGCAATCACTAACTTGCATAAACCATGGCCCATCCCCACACCTACCACACCTGCTTCAGTCCCAGTGCTGTGGATACCCTCCCTGATAAGACCCACACAATCCTTGACAACAATATGTCTCCCCATCACCCACAGAACACGCATGCATCTTGTTAAAACAGCACACCCCATGTGTTGTGCACAATGACACAGTCCAGATCCAGTCTCTGTTGTTGCTATGCATTACCTTCAGAGGAGAACCAGCATCACCAAGTTAAAAATGTATGTTCTGCCCCGTATTTTCAAGAACAAGCAATATATCTGACCTTCCTCACCGAGAGATATTCTCTGAGAAGTAGGCCAAATGAGCAGACAGAGGACTATGTCCTAAACGAAAGAAGAGGACAAAGCCACAGCAAGAGACCTAAACAAAATGGATATAAGGAACATGCCTGACAGAAAATTTAAGATAACAATTATAAAGATACTCACTGGGGAAATGAAAAGAGGGAGGACATCAGAAGGGGGAACATCATTGAGACTCTTAACAAAGAGATATGAAAGAAATAATCAGAGATGTGGAACACAAGAAATGAAATGAAGAATATACTAGATAGAATAATTAGCAGGATGGACGAAGCAGAGGAACAAATTAATGAACTAGAAGACAGTAATGGAAAGTAATCAAGCGGAACAAATGAGAGGAAAAAGAAGTATGCAAAAATGAGAAGAGACTTAGGGAATTCAGTGACTCCATCCAGTGTAACAACACCCACATTAGAGGGATCCCAGAAGGTGAAAAGGGGGAAAAGGGGGCAGAAAATCTATTTGAGCAAAGAAGAGCTGAAAACTTAACCTAATCTGGTGAAGGAAACCTATACAAATCCATAAGGCATAGAGTTCCCCTCCCACAAAGTCAACCGAAGGAGATCCACATCAAGACACATAGTAATCCAAATGGGAAAAGGTAGTGATAAAGAAAAAACATTTAAAGCAGCAAGATAAAAGAAGACAGGTAACATGCAAGGGAAAGCCCATAAAGCTATCAGCTGAGTTTTCAGCAGAAACTATGCAGGACAGAAGAAAGTGGCGTTAAATATTCAAAGTGCTGAATGAGAAAAATCTGCAGCAAGGAATAATTTATCCAGCAAGCCTATCCTTCAGAAAAGAAGGGGAGAAAAAGAGTTTCTTAGCCACAGAAACTAAAAGAGTTCATGACCACTAAATTAACTACAAAAAATATTGAAGGGGACACTATGAGTGGAAAAAAATCGTAAGTGAGAGTATGACAATAATGAATCAAGGAAGCAGTAAAAATAAGTATTTCTGTAAAAATCAGTTAAGGGATTCACAAAATAAAAGTATGTAAAATATGAAAACATATACCCTAACACATGAGGAGGAGTCAACAGTGGGTTTGAACTTAAACAGCATTCAACTTAATATAGACCGAAAAGGCTATATATAATCCAGGGGGTCACCACAAACCCAAAGCACTAATACACATGCAAAAGATAAAGGGAAAGAAATCCAAGAATATCATTAAAGAAAACGAGCAAACCATGAGAGAGAGAGCAAGAGAAGAAAGGATCAGAGAAAAACTACACAAAAAACTATGAAACAAGTAACAAAACATCAATAAATACATGTCTAATGATAATCAGTTTGAATGTAAATGGACTAAATGCTCCAAGCAAAAGAGCATGACAGAGTTTGTCTATATATATAAAAGATTTCACACCTAAAGACACCTGCAGATGGAAATTAAGAGATGGAGAAACATTAATCATGCAAGTGGATGTCAAAAGAAGTCAGAGTAGCAATCCTTATATCAGACCAAATAGAGTTTTTTAAAATTGAAATTGAATTAGCCAACATAGAGTACACCAGTAGTTTCAAATGTAGCGTTCCACAATTCATCAGTTGTGTATAACACCCAGTGTTCATCACATCACAGGCATTCCTTAATGCCCATCACACAGTTACCCCATCTCCCCAGCCACCTTTCCTCCAGCAACCCTCAGTTGGTTTCCAATAGTTAGGAACCTGTCATGGATTTTCTTCCTCTCTGGTTTCTTCGCATTCATTTTCCCTCCCTTCCCCTATGATCCTCTGTGCTGTTCCTTCTATTCCACATATGAGTAAAACCATATAATAATTGTTTTTCTCTGACTGACTTATTTTGCTCAGCATAATACCCTCCAGTGCCATCCACATCGATATGCTCAATATTGATCCTTTCTGATGGCTGAGTCATATTCCATTGTATATGTATATACCATGTTTTCTTTATCCATTTATCTGTCGATGGATGTCTTGGTTCCTTCCACGGTTTGGCTATTGTGGACAATGTTGCTATAAACATTCGGGGTGCAGTTGCCCCTTCAGATCACTACATTGGTAGCTTTGGGGTAAATAAAATTGCTGGGTTGTAAGGGAGCTCTGTTTTAAGTTCTTGAGGAACCTCCATATTGTTTTCCAAAGTGGCTGTACCAGTTTTCATTCCCACGTAGAAGTGTAAGAGAGTTCCCCTTTCTCCTCACCAACATTTGTTATTTCTCCGCTTGTTAATTTTTGCAATTCTGACTGGTGTGAAGTGGTATCTCACTGTCATTTGGATTTCTTTTTCCCCATGCCAAGTGATGTTGAGCAGTTTGTCATATGTCTGTTGGCCATTTGTGTGTCTTCTTTGGAGAAATATCTGTTCATATCTTCTGCCCATTTCTTGACTCGCTTATTTGTTTTTTGGGTGTTGAGTTTGGGTGTTGAACGGTAGTAAAGCGTACGGCACATTCATGATGCTTCCACACCCACTTTTGGAAATGCTTCTCTCTCAAGGATACCTGAATATGTTAGTGGAGAGTTGCCGTATACGCAGACTTGCTTTTCCCAGGTGAGTGCATGGCACATTCCTTATTCCCTCACGCGCGCGCGCGCACACACACACACACACACACACACACACACACACAGAGTTGAACATGTTTCTGTCTCGTCAGGAAAGAAGGTGTTCGTTGAGTGACGGTTTCTCACTGATGCTTTTGGGTTCTTGCTTTTATTCCCCCCGGAGAGTGAAGTGTAGGCGCTTTTTCCGTAGGCTTCCGTACACACCCTTGAGAAGCCTTCCGTCAGCCAGAAACAAGCCGTGAGTTGAAAGAGGCGTCCACGCAGACCTCCTTCTCAGAGCGAAGCCTTTCACACTTTTCTTGTGAAGTAAACTACAGAGATACAAATACTTTATCAATGATTGCTTTAACAAAAAAGGACTAAATATCCCAATCAGAAAACATAGACTGTAAAGGGGAAGCAAGACCCATCTCTATGCTGCCTACCAGAGAATCACTTCAGACCTAAAAATAAAAGCAGATTCGAAGTAATGGGAAACAAAACCATTTATGATGCAAATGGAAGTGAAAAGAAAGTTGGAGTCGTAATATTTTTATGAGACAAAATAAACTGAATTGTGGGGAAGATGGCAGAGTAGAAGGACCCTAAACTCACCTCATCCCACAGATACAACTAGATCACACTCACACCAGAGTCACCCAGAAATGGACCTTCAGATTTCCCAACAAAACTCTACAACTAAATGGAGAGAGGAAATCACATCAAAGATGGTAGGAAGGACAAGGACTCTGTAGGAATCTAAACCCCGTATTTCTGACCACCAGAGGGAGGGAACCACAGTCACAGAGGGGCCAGAAACAAACTACTACACCGGGGAGCCTCTAAAGCGTAGAGACATCCTCATAGCTTATGGCTTTGAAAATCAGAAGGGATGACATTTGTGAGCGTATACAACCAGCAGACTTAAAGCTTGGAACTTTTAAAAATCAGCTGTCTCAGCTCTGAGAGAGCACAGAAGGTGATCGGAAGCTGAGATCTGTCCTTAAAGAGAAAGCACAGCAAACAGTCTGGAGAAGCTTGGGTGAAGCAGGTTGAAACGTGCTTGAGGATTAAACAAGGGAGACATAGTTCCTGAACTCAGAGTTTGCTAAGGGACTTGTCCAGGAACAAAGGAGCTGGCAGGTTCCATTTCCCTCTACGGCCCCTCATTATAAACACACACCTACCTGCAAGATCAAGCACAATCTAGCAATCACTAACTTGCATAAACCATGGCCCATCCCCACACCTACCACACCTGCTTCAGTCCCAGTGCTGTGGATACCCTCCCTGATAAGACCCACACAATCCTTGACAACAATATGTCTCCCCATCACCCACAGAACACGCATGCATCTTGTTAAAACAGCACACCCCATGTGTTGTGCACAATGACACAGTCCAGATCCAGTCTCTGTTGTTGCTATGCATTACCTTCAGAGGAGAACCAGCATCACCAAGTTAAAAATGTATGTTCTGCCCCGTATTTTCAAGAACAAGCAATATATCTGACCTTCCTCACCGAGAGATATTCTCTGAGAAGTAGGCCAAATGAGCAGACAGAGGACTATGTCCTAAACGAAAGAAGAGGACAAAGCCACAGCAAGAGACTTAAACAAAATGGATATAAGGAACATGCCTGACAGAAAATTTAAGATAACAATTATAAAGATACTCACTGGGGAAATGAAAAGAGGGAGGACATCAGAAGGGGGAACATCACTGAGACTCTTAACAAAGAGATATGAAAGAAATAATCAGAGATGTGGAACACAAGAAATGAAATGAAGAATATACTAGATAGAATAATTAGCAGGATGGACGAAGCAGAGGAACAAATTAATGAACTAGAAGACAGTAATGGAAAGTAATCAAGCGGAACAAATGAGAGGAAAAAGAAGTATGCAAAAATGAGAAGAGACTTAGGGAATTCAGTGACTCCATCCAGTGTAACAACACCCACATTAGAGGGATCCCAGAAGGTGAAAAGGGGGAAAAGGGGGCAGAAAATCTATTTGAGCAAAGAAGAGCTGAAAACTTAACCTAATCTGGTGAAGGAAACCTATACAAATCCATAAGGCATAGAGATCCCCTCCCACAAAGTCAACCGAAGGAGGTCCACATCAAGACACATAGTAATCCAAATGGGAAAAGGTAGTGATAAAGAAAAAACATTGAAAGCAGCAAGATAAAAGAAGACAGGTAACATGCAAGGGAAAGCCCATAAAGCTATCAGCTGAGTTTTCAGCAGAAACTATGCAGGACAGAAGAAAGTGGCGTTAAATATTCAAAGTGCTGAATGAGAAAAATCTGCAGCAAGGAATAATTTATCCAGCAAGCCTATCCTTCAGAAAAGAAGGGGAGAAAAAGAGTTTCTTAGCCACAGAAACTAAAAGAGTTCATGACCACTAAATTAACTACAAAAAATATTGAAGGGGACACTATGAGTGGAAAAAAATCGTAAGTGAGAGTATGACAATAATGAATCAAGGAAGCAGTAAAAATAAGTATTTCTGTAAAAATCAGTTAAGGGATTCACAAAATAAAAGTATGTAAAATATGAAAACATATACCCTAACACATGAGGAGGAGTCAACAGTGGGTTTGAACTTAAACAGCATTCAACTTAATATAGACCGAAAAGGCTATATATAATCCAGGGGGTCACCACAAACCCAAAGCACTAATACACATGCAAAAGATAAAGGGAAAGAAATCCAAGAATATCATTAAAGAAAACGAGCAAACCATGAGAGAGAGAGCAAGAGAAGAAAGGATCAGAGAAAAACTACACAAAAAACTATGAAACAAGTAACAAAACATCAATAAATACATGTCTAATGATAATCAGTTTGAATGTAAATGGACTAAATGCTCCAAGCAAAAGAGCATGACAGAGTTTGTCTATATATATAAAAGATTTCACACCTAAAGACACCTGCAGATGGAAATTAAGAGATGGAGAAACATTAATCATGCAAGTGGATGTCAAAAGAAGTCAGAGTAGCAATCCTTATATCAGACCAAATAGAGTTTTTTAAAATTGAAATTGAATTAGCCAACATAGAGTACACCAGTAGTTTCAAATGTAGCGTTCCACAATTCATCAGTTGTGTATAACACCCAGTGTTCATCACATCACAGGCATTCCTTAATGCCCATCACACAGTTACCCCATCTCCCCAGCCACCTTTCCTCCAGCAACCCTCAGTTGGTTTCCAATAGTTAGGAACCTGTCATGGATTTTCTTCCTCTCTGGTTTCTTCGCATTCATTTTCCCTCCCTTCCCCTATGATCCTCTGTGCTGTTCCTTCTATTCCACATATGAGTAAAACCATATAATAATTGTTTTTCTCTGACTGACTTATTTTGCTCAGCATAATACCCTCCAGTGCCATCCACATCGATATGCTCAATATTGATCCTTTCTGATGGCTGAGTCATATTCCATTGTATATGTATATACCATGTTTTCTTTATCCATTTATCTGTCGATGGATGTCTTGGTTCCTTCCACGGTTTGGCTATTGTGGACAATGTTGCTATAAACATTCGGGGTGCAGTTGCCCCTTCAGATCACTACATTGGTAGCTTTGGGGTAAATAAAATTGCTGGGTTGTAAGGGAGCTCTGTTTTAAGTTCTTGAGGAACCTCCATATTGTTTTCCAAAGTGGCTGTACCAGTTTTCATTCCCACGTAGAAGTGTAAGAGAGTTCCCCTTTCTCCTCACCAACATTTGTTATTTCTCCGCTTGTTAATTTTTGCAATTCTGACTGGTGTGAAGTGGTATCTCACTGTCATTTGGATTTCTTTTTCCCCATGCCAAGTGATGTTGAGCAGTTTGTCATATGTCTGTTGGCCATTTGTGTGTCTTCTTTGGAGAAATATCTGTTCATATCTTCTGCCCATTTCTTGACTCGCTTATTTGTTTTTTGGGTGTTGAGTTTGGGTGTTGAACGGTAGTAAAGCGTACGGCACATTCATGATGCTTCCACACCCACTTTTGGAAATGCTTCTCTCTCAAGGATACCTGAATATGTTAGTGGAGAGTTGCCGTATACGCAGACTTGCTTTTCCCAGGTGAGTGCATGGCACATTCCTTATTCCCTCACGCGCGCGCGCGCACACACACACACACACACACACACACACACACACAGAGTTGAACATGTTTCTGTCTCGTCAGGAAAGAAGGTGTTCGTTGAGTGACGGTTTCTCACTGATGCTTTTGGGTTCTTGCTTTTATTCCCCCCGGAGAGTGAAGTGTAGGCGCTTTTTCCGTAGGCTTCCGTACACACCCTTGAGAAGCCTTCCGTCAGCCAGAAACAAGCCGTGAGTTGAAAGAGGCGTCCACGCAGACCTCCTTCTCAGAGCGAAGCCTTTCACACTTTTCTTGTGAAGTAAACTACAGAGATACAAATACTTTATCAATGATTGCTTTAACAAAAAAGGACTAAATATCCCAATCAGAAAACATAGACTGTAAAGAGGAAGCAAGACCCATCTCTATGCTGCCTACCAGAGAATCACTTCAGACCTAAAAATAAAAGCAGATTCGAAGTAATGGGAAACAAAACCATTTATGATGCAAATGGAAGTGAAAAGAAAGTTGGAGTCGTAATATTTTTATGAGACAAAATAAACTGAATTGTGGGGAAGATGGCAGAGTAGAAGGACCCTAAACTCACCTCATCCCACAGATACAACTAGATCACACTCACACCAGAGTCACCCAGAAATGGACCTTCAGATTTCCCAACAAAACTCTACAACTAAATGGAGAGAGGAAATCACATCAAAGATGGTAGGAAGGACAAGGACTCTGTAGGAATCTAAACCCCGTATTTCTGACCAGCAGAGGGAGGGAACCACAGTCACAGAGGGGCCAGAAACAAACTACTACACCGGGGAGCCTCTAAAGCGTAGAGACATCCTCATAGCTTATGGCTTTGAAAATCAGAAGGGATGACATTTGTGAGCGTATACAACCAGCAGACTTAAAGCTTGGAACTTTTAAAAATCAGCTGTCTCAGCTCTGAGAGAGCACCGAAGGTGATCGGAAGCTGAGATCTGTCCTTAAAGAGAAAGCACAGCAAACAGTCTGGAGAAGCTTGGGTGAAGCAGGTTGAAACGTGCTTGAGGATTAAACAAGGGAGACATAGTTCCTGAACTCAGAGTTTGCTAAGGGACTTGTCCAGGAACAAAGGAGCTGGCAGGTTCCATTTCCCTCTACGGCCCCTCATTATAAACACACACCTACCTGCAAGATCAAGCACAATCTAGCAATCACTAACTTGCATAAACCATGGCCCATCCCCACACCTACCACACCTGCTTCAGTCCCAGTGCTGTGGATACCCTCCCTGATAAGACCCACACAATCCTTGACAACAATATGTCTCCCCATCACCCACAGAACACGCATGCATCTTGTTAAAACAGCACACCCCATGTGTTGTGCACAATGACACAGTCCAGATCCAGTCTCTGTTGTTGCTATGCATTACCTTCAGAGGAGAACCAGCATCACCAAGTTAAAAATGTATGTTCTGCCCCGTATTTTCAAGAACAAGCAATATATCTGACCTTCCTCACCGAGAGATATTCTCTGAGAAGTAGGCCAAATGAGCAGACAGAGGACTATGTCCTAAACGAAAGAAGAGGACAAAGCCACAGCAAGAGACTTAAACAAAATGGATATAAGGAACATGCCTGACAGAAAATTTAAGATAACAATTATAAAGATACTCACTGGGGAAATGAAAAGAGGGAGGACATCAGAAGGGGGAACATCACTGAGACTCTTAACAAAGAGATATGAAAGAAATAATCAGAGATGTGGAACACAAGAAATGAAATGAAGAATATACTAGATAGAATAATTAGCAGGATGGACGAAGCAGAGGAACAAATTAATGAACTAGAAGACAGTAATGGAAAGTAATCAAGCGGAACAAATGAGAGGAAAAAGAAGTATGCAAAAATGAGAAGAGACTTAGGGAATTCAGTGACTCCATCCAGTGTAACAACACCCACATTAGAGGGATCCCAGAAGGTGAAAAGGGGGAAAAGGGGGCAGAAAATCTATTTGAGCAAAGAAGAGCTGAAAACTTAACCTAATCTGGTGAAGGAAACCTATACAAATCCATAAGGCATAGAGATCCCCTCCCACAAAGTCAACCGAAGGAGGTCCACATCAAGACACATAGTAATCCAAATGGGAAAAGGTAGTGATAAAGAAAAAACATTTAAAGCAGCAAGATAAAAGAAGACAGGTAACATGCAAGGGAAAGCCCATAAAGCTATCAGCTGAGTTTTCAGCAGAAACTATGCAGGACAGAAGAAAGTGGCGTTAAATATTCAAAGTGCTGAATGAGAAAAATCTGCAGCAAGGAATAATTTATCCAGCAAGCCTATCCTTCAGAAAAGAAGGGGAGAAAAAGAGTTTCTTAGCCACACAAACTAAAAGAGTTCATGACCACTAAATTAACTACAAAAAATATTGAAGGGGACACTATGAGTGGAAAAAAATCGTAAGTGAGAGTATGACAATAATGAATCAAGGAAGCAGTAAAAATAAGTATTTCTGTAAAAATCAGTTAAGGGATTCACAAAATAAAAGTATGTAAAATATGAAAACATATACCCTAACACATGAGGAGGAGTCAACAGTGGGTTTGAACTTAAACAGCATTCAACTTAATATAGACCGAAAAGGCTATATATAATCCAGGGGGTCACCACAAACCCAAAGCACTAATACACATGCAAAAGATAAAGGGAAAGAAATCCAAGAATATCATTAAAGAAAACGAGCAAACCATGAGAGAGAGAGCAAGAGAAGAAAGGATCAGAGAAAAACTACACAAAAAACTATGAAACAAGTAACAAAACATCAATAAATACATGTCTAATGATAATCAGTTTGAATGTAAATGGACTAAATGCTCCAAGCAAAAGAGCATGACAGAGTTTGTCTATATATATAAAAGATTTCACACCTAAAGACACCTGCAGATGGAAATTAAGAGATGGAGAAACATTAATCATGCAAGTGGATGTCAAAAGAAGTCAGAGTAGCAATCCTTATATCAGACCAAATAGAGTTTTTTAAAATTGAAATTGAATTAGCCAACATAGAGTACACCAGTAGTTTCAAATGTAGCGTTCCACAATTCATCAGTTGTGTATAACACCCAGTGTTCATCACATCACAGGCATTCCTTAATGCCCATCACACAGTTACCCCATCTCCCCAGCCACCTTTCCTCCAGCAACCCTCAGTTGGTTTCCAATAGTTAGGAACCTGTCATGGATTTTCTTCCTCTCTGGTTTCTTCGCATTCATTTTCCCTCCCTTCCCCTATGATCCTCTGTGCTGTTCCTTCTATTCCACATATGAGTAAAACCATATAATAATTGTTTTTCTCTGACTGACTTATTTTGCTCAGCATAATACCCTCCAGTGCCATCCACATCGATATGCTCAATATTGATCCTTTCTGATGGCTGAGTCATATTCCATTGTATATCTATATACCATGTTTTCTTTATCCATTTATCTGTCGATGGATGTCTTGGTTCCTTCCACGGTTTGGCTATTGTGGACAATGTTGCTATAAACATTCGGGGTGCAGTTGCCCCTTCAGATCACTACATTGGTAGCTTTGGGGTAAATAAAATTGCTGGGTTGTAAGGGAGCTCTGTTTTAAGTTCTTGAGGAACCTCCATATTGTTTTCCAAAGTGGCTGTACCAGTTTTCATTCCCACTTAGAAGTGTAAGAGAGTTCCCCTTTCTCCTCACCAACATTTGTTATTTCTCCGCTTGTTAATTTTTGCAATTCTGACTGGTGTGAAGTGGTATCTCACTGTCATTTGGATTTCTTTTTCCCCATGCCAAGTGATGTTGAGCAGTTTGTCATATGTCTGTTGGCCATTTGTGTGTCTTCTTTGGAGAAATATCTGTTCATATCTTCTGCCCATTTCTTGACTCGCTTATTTGTTTTTTGGGTGTTGAGTTTGGGTGTTGAACGGTAGTAAAGCTTACGGCACATTCATGATGCTTCCACACCCACCTTTGGAAATGCTTCTCTCTCAAGGATACCTGAATATGTTAGTGGAGAGTTGCCGTATACGCAGACTTGCTTTTCCCAGGTGAGTGCATGGCACATTCCTTATTCCCACACGCGCGCGCGCGCACACACACACACACACACACACACACACACACACAGAGTTGAACATGTTTCTGTCTCGTCAGGAAAGAAGGTGTTCGTTGAGTGACGGTTTCTCACTGATGCTTTTGGGTTCTTGCTTTTATTCCCCCCGGAGAGTGAAGTGTAGGCGCTTTTTCCGTAGGCTTCCATACACACCCTTGAGAAGCCTTCCGTCAGCCAGAAACAAGCCGTGAGTTGAAAGAGGCGTCCACGCAGACCTTCTTCTCAGAGCGAAGCCTTTCACACTTTTCCTTGTGAAGTAAACTACAGAGATACAAATACTTTATCAATGATTGCTTTAACAAAAAAGGACTAAATATCCCAATCAGAAAACATAGACTGTAAAGAGGAAGCAAGACCCATCTCTATGCTGCCTACCAGAGAATCACTTCAGACCTAAAAATAAAAGCAGATTCGAAGTAATGGGAAACAAAACGATTTATGATGCAAATGGAAGTGAAAAGAAAGTTGGAGTCGTAATATTTTTATGAGACAAAATAAACTGAATTGTGGGGAAGATGGCAGAGTAGAAGGACCCTAAACTCACCTCATCCCACAGATACAACTAGATCACACTCACACCAGAGTCACCCAGAAATGGACCTTCAGATTTCCCAACAAAACTCTACAACTAAATGGAGAGAGGAAATCACATCAAAGATGGTAGGAAGGACAAGGACTCTGTAGGAATCTAAACCCCGTATTTCTGACCACCAGAGGGATGGAACCACAGTCACAGAGGGGCCAGAAACAAACTACTACACCGGGGAGCCTCTAAAGCGTAGAGACATCCTCATAGCTTATGGCTTTGAAAATCAGAAGGGATGACATTTGTGAGCGTATACCACCAGCAGACTTAAAGCTTGGAACTTTTAAAAATCAGCTGTCTCAGCTCTGAGAGAGCACAGAAGGTGATCGGAAGCTGAGATCTGTCCTTAAAGAGAAAGCACAGCAAACAGTCTGGAGAAGCTTGGGTGAAGCAGGTTGAAACGTGCTTGAGATTTAAACAAGTGAGACATAGTTCTTGAACTCAGAGTTTGCTAAGGGACTTGTCCAGGAACAAAGGAGCTGGCAGGTTCCATTTCCCTCTACGGCCCCTCATTATAAACACACACCTACCTGCAAGATCAAGCACAATCTAGCAATCACTAACTTGCATAAACCATGGCCCATCCCCACACCTACCACACCTGCTTCAGTCCCAGTGCTGTGGATACCCTCCCTGATAAGACCCACACAATCCTTGACAACAATATGTCTCCCCATCACCCACAGAACACGCATGCATCTTGTTAAAACAGCACACCCCATGTGTTGTGCACAATGACACAGTCCAGATCCAGTCTCTGTTGTTGCTATGCATTACCTTCAGAGGAGAACCAGCATCACCAAGTTAAAAATGTATGTTCTGCCCCGTATTTTCAAGAACAAGCAATATATCTGACCTTCCTAACCGAGAGATATTCTCTGAGAAGTAGGCCAAATGAGCAGACAGAGGACTATGTCCTAAACGAAAGAAGAGGACAAAGCCACAGCAAGAGACCTAAACAAAATGGATATAAGGAACATGCCTGACAGAAAATTTAAGATAACAATTATAAAGATACTCACTGGGGAAATGAAAAGAGGGAGGACATCAGAAGGGGGAACATCACTGAGACTCTTAACAAAGAGATATGAAAGAAATAATCAGAGATGTGGAACACAAGAAATGAAATGAAGAATATACTAGATAGAATAATTAGCAGGATGGACGAAGCAGAGGAACAAATTAATGAACTAGAAGACAGTAATGGAAAGTAATCAAGCGGAACAAATGAGAGGAAAAAGAAGTATGCAAAAATGAGAAGAGACTTAGGGAATTCAGTGACTCCATCCAGTGTAACAACACCCACATTAGAGGGATCCCAGAAGGTGAAAAGGGGGAAAAGGGGGCAGAAAATCTATTTGAGCAAAGAAGAGCTGAAAACTTAACCTAATCTGGTGAAGGAAACCTATACAAATCCATAAGGCATAGAGATCCCCTCCCACAAAGTCAACCGAAGGAGGTCCACATCAAGACACATAGTAATCCAAATGGGAAAAGGTAGTGATAAAGAAAAAACATTTAAAGCAGCAAGATAAAAGAAGACAGGTAACATGCAAGGGAAAGCCCATAAAGCTATCAGCTGAGTTTTCAGCAGAAACTATGCAGGACAGAAGAAAGTGGCGTTAAATATTCAAAGTGCTGAATGAGAAAAATCTGCAGCAAGGAATAATTTATCCAGCAAGCCTATCCTTCAGAAAAGAAGGGGAGAAAAAGAGTTTCTTAGCCACAGAAACTAAAAGAGTTCATGACCACTAAATTAACTACAAAAAATATTGAAGGGGACACTATGAGTGGAAAAAAATCGTAAGTGAGAGTATGACAATAATGAATCAAGGAAGCAGTAAAAATAAGTATTTCTGTAAAAATCAGTTAAGGGATTCACAAAATAAAAGTATGTAAAATATGAAAACATATACCCTAACACATGAGGAGGAGTCAACAGTGGGTTTGAACTTAAACAGCATTCAACTTAATATAGACCGAAAAGGCTATATATAATCCAGGGGGTCACCACAAACCCAAAGCACTAATACACATGCAAAAGATAAAGGGAAAGAAATCCAAGAATATCATTAAAGAAAACGAGCAAACCATGAGAGAGAGAGCAAGAGAAGAAAGGATCAGAGAAAAACTACACAAAAAACTATGAAACAAGTAACAAAACATCAATAAATACATGTCTAATGATAATCAGTTTGAATGTAAATGGACTAAATGCTCCAAGCAAAAGAGCATGACAGAGTTTGTCTATATATATAAAAGATTTCACACCTAAAGACACCTGCAGATGGAAATTAAGAGATGGAGAAACATTAATCATGCAAGTGGATGTCAAAAGAAGTCAGAGTAGCAATCCCTATATCAGACCAAATAGACTTTTTTAAAATTCAAATTGAATTAGCCAACATAGAGTACACCAGTAGTTTCAAATGTAGCGTTCCACAATTCATCAGTTGTGTATAACACCCAGTGTTCATCACATCACAGGCATTCCTTAATGCCCATCACACAGTTACCCCATCTCCCCAGCCACCTTTCCTCCAGCAACCCTCAGTTGGTTTCCAATAGTTAGGAACCTGTCATGGATTTTCTTCCTCTCTGGTTTCTTCGCATTCATTTTCCCTCCCTTCCCCTATGATCCTCTGTGCTGTTCCTTCTATTCCACATATGAGTAAAACCATATAATAATTGTTTTTCTCTGACTGACTTATTTTGCTCAGCATAATACCCTCCAGTGCCATCCACATCGATATGCTCAATATTGATCCTTTCTGATGGCTGAGTCATATTCCATTGTATATGTATATACCATGTTTTCTTTATCCATTTATCTGTCGATGGATGTCTTGGTTCCTTCCACGGTTTGGCTATTGTGGACAATGTTGCTATAAACATTCGGGGTGCAGTTGCCCCTTCAGATCACTACATTGGTAGCTTTGGGGTAAATAAAATTGCTGGGTTGTAAGGGAGCTCTGTTTTAAGTTCTTGAGGAACCTCCATATTGTTTTCCAAAGTGGCTGTACCAGTTTTCATTCCCACGTAGAAGTGTAAGAGAGTTCCCCTTTCTCCTCACCAACATTTGTTATTTCTCCGCTTGTTAATTTTTGCAATTCTGACTGGTGTGAAGTGGTATCTCACTGTCATTTGGATTTCTTTTTCCCCATGCCAAGTGATGTTGAGCAGTTTGTCATATGTCTGTTGGCCATTTGTGTGTCTTCTTTGGAGAAATATCTGTTCATATCTTCTGCCCATTTCTTGACTCGCTTATTTGTTTTTTGGGTGTTGAGTTTGGGTGTTGAACGGTAGTAAAGCTTACGGCACATTCATGATTCTTCCACACCCACTTTTGGAAATGCTTCTCTCTCAAGGATACCTGAATATGTTAGTGGAGAGTTTCCGTATACGCAGACTTGCTTTTCCCAGGTGAGTGCATGGCACATTCCTTATTCCCTCACGCGCGCGCGCGCGCACACACACACACACACACACACAGAGTTGAACATGTTTCTGTCTCGTCAGGAAAGAAGGTGTTCGTTGAGTGACGGTTTCTCACTGATGCTTTTGGGTTCTTGCTTTTATTCCCCCCGGAGAGTGAAGTGTAGGCGCTTTTTCCGTAGGCTTCCGTACACACCCTTGAGAAGCCTTCCGTCAGCCAGAAACAAGCCGTGAGTTGAAAGAGGCGTCCACGCAGACCTCCTTCTCAGAGCGAAGCCTTTCACACTTTTCCTTGTGAAGTAAACTACAGAGATACAAATACTTTATCAATGATTGCTTTAACAAAAAAGGACTAAATATCCCAATCAGAAAACATAGACTGTAAAGAGGAAGCAAGACCCATCTCTATGCTGCCTACCAGAGAATCACTTCAGACCTAAAAATAAAAGCAGATTCGAAGTAATGGGAAACAAAACGATTTATGATGCAAATGGAAGTGAAAAGAAAGTTGGAGTCGTAATATTTTTATGAGACAAAATAAACTGAATTGTGGGGAAGATGGCAGAGTAGAAGGACCCTAAACTCACCTCATCCCACAGATACAACTAGATCACACTCACACCAGAGTCACCCAGAAATGGACCTTCTGATTTCCCAACAAAACTCTACAACTAAATGGAGAGAGGAAATCACATCAAAGATGGTAGGAAGGACAAGGACTCTGTAGGAATCTAAACCCCGTATTTCTGACCACCAGAGGGAGGGAACCACAGTCACAGAGGGGCCAGAAACAAACTACTACACCGGGGAGCCTCTAAAGCGTAGAGACATCCTCATAGCTTATGGCTTTGAAAATCAGAAGGGATGACATTTGTGAGCGTATACAACCAGCAGACTTAAAGCTTGGAAATTTTAAAAATCAGCTGTCTCAGCTCTGAGAGAGCACAGAAGGTGATCGGAAGCTGAGATCTGTCCTTAAAGAGAAAGCACAGCAAACAGTCTGGAGAAGCTTGGGTGAAGCAGGTTGAAACGTGCTTGAGGATTAAACAAGGGAGACATAGTTCCTGAACTCAGAGTTTGCTAAGGGACTTGTCCAGGAACAAAGGAGCTGGCAGGTTCCATTTCCCTCTACGGCCCCTCATTATAAACACACACCTACCTGCAAGATCAAGCACAATCTAGCAATCACTAACTTGCATAAACCATGGCCCATCCCCACACCTACCACACCTGCTTCAGTCCCAGTGCTGTGGATACCCTCCCTGATAAGACCCACACAATCCTTGACAACAATATGTCTCCCCATCACCCACAGAACACGCATGCATCTTGTTAAAACAGCACACCCCATGTGTTGGGCACAATGACACAGTCCAGATCCAGTCTCTGTTGTTGCTATGCATTACCTTCAGAGGAGAACCAGCATCACCAAGTTAAAAATGTATGTTCTGCCCCGTATTTTCAAGAACAAGCAATATATCTGACCTTCCTCACCGAGAGATATTCTCTGAGAAGTAGGCCAAATGAGCAGACAGAGGACTATGTCCTAAACGAAAGAAGAGGACAAAGCCACAGCAAGAGACCTAAACAAAATGGATATAAGGAACATGCCTGACAGAAAATTTAAGATAACAATTATAAAGATACTCACTGGGGAAATGAAAAGAGGGAGGACATCAGAAGGGGGAACATCACTGAGACTCTTAACAAAGAGATATGAAAGAAATAATCAGAGATGTGGAACACAAGAAATGAAATGAAGAATATACTAGATAGAATAATTAGCAGGATGGACGAAGCAGAGGAACAAATTAATGAACTAGAAGACAGTAATGGAAAGTAATCAAGCGGAACAAATGAGAGGAAAAATAAGTATGCAAAAATGAGAAGAGACTTAGGGAATTCAGTGACTCCATCCAGTGTAACAACACCCACATTAGAGGGATCCCAGAAGGTGAAAAGGGGGAAAAGGGGGCAGAAAATCTATTTGAGCAAAGAAGAGCTGAAAACTTAACCTAATCTGGTGAAGGAAACCTATACAAATCCATAAGGCATAGAGATCCCCTCCCACAAAGTCAACCGAAGGAGGTCCACATCAAGACACATAGTAATCCAAATGGGAAAAGGTAGTGATAAAGAAAAAACATTTAAAGCAGCAAGATAAAAGAAGACAGGTAACATGCAAGGGAAAGCCCATAAAGCTATCAGCTGAGTTTTCAGCAGAAACTATGCAGGACAGAAGAAAGTGGCGTTAAATATTCAAAGTGCTGAATGAGAAAAATCTGCAGCAAGGAATAATTTATCCAGCAAGCCTATCCTTCAGAAAAGAAGGGGAGAAAAAGAGTTTCTTAGCCACAGAAACTAAAAGAGTTCATGACCACTAAATTAACTACAAAAAATATTGAAGGGGACACTATGAGTGGAAAAAAATCGTAAGTGAGAGTATGACAATAATGAATCAAGGAAGCAGTAAAAATAAGTATTTCTGTAAAAATCAGTTAAGGGATTCACAAAATAAAAGTATGTAAAATATGAAAACATATACCCTAACACATGAGGAGGAGTCAACAGTGGGTTTGAACTTAAACAGCATTCAACTTAATATAGACCGAAAAGGCTATATATAATCCAGGGGGTCACCACAAACCCAAAGCACTAATACACATGCAAAAGATAAAGGGAAAGAAATCCAAGAATATCATTAAAGAAAACGAGCAAACCATGAGAGAGAGAGCAAGAGAAGAAAGGATCAGAGAAAAACTACACAAAAAACTATGAAACAAGTAACAAAACATCAATAAATACATGTCTAATGATAATCAGTTTGAATGTAAATGGACTAAATGCTCCAAGCAAAAGAGCATGACAGAGTTTGTCTATATATATAAAAGATTTCACACCTAAAGACACCTGCAGATGGAAATTAAGAGATGGAGAAACATGAATCATGCAAGTGGATGTCAAAAGAAGTCAGAGTAGCAATCCTTATATCAGACCAAATAGACTTTTTTAAAATTGAAATTGAATTAGCCAACATAGAGTACACCAGTAGTTTCAAATGTAGCGTTCCACAATTCATCAGTTGTGTATAACACCCAGTGTTCATCACATCACAGGCATTCCTTAATGCCCATCACACAGTTACCCCATCTCCCCAGCCACCTTTCCTCCAGCAACCCTCAGTTGGTTTCCAATAGTTAGGAACCTGTCATGGATTTTCTTCCTCTCTGGTTTCTTCGCATTCATTTTCCCTCCCTTCCCCTATGATCCTCTGTGCTGTTCCTTCTATTCCACATATGAGTAAAACCATATAATAATTGTTTTTCTCTGACTGACTTATTTTGCTCAGCATAATACCCTCCAGTGCCATCCACATCGATATGCTCAATATTGATCCTTTCTGATGGCTGAGTCATATTCCATTGTATATCTATATACCATGTTTTCTTTATCCATTTATCTGTCGATGGATGTCTTGGTTCCTTCCACGGTTTGGCTATTGTGGACAATGTTGCTATAAACATTCGGGGTGCAGTTGCCCCTTCAGATCACTACATTGGTAGCTTTGGGGTAAATAAAATTGCTGGGTTGTAAGGGAGCTCTGTTTTAAGTTCTTGAGGAACCTCCATATTGTTTTCCAAAGTGGCTGTACCAGTTTTCATTCCCACTTAGAAGTGTAAGAGAGTTCCCCTTTCTCCTCACCAACATTTGTTATTTCTCCGCTTGTTAATTTTTGCAATTCTGACTGGTGTGAAGTGGTATCTCATTGTCATTTGGATTTCTTTTTCCCCATGCCAAGTGATGTTGAGCAGTTTGTCATATGTCTGTTGGCCATTTGTGTGTCTTCTTTGGAGAAATATCTGTTCATATCTTCTGCCCATTTCTTGACTCGCTTATTTGTTTTTTGGGTGTTGAGTTTGGGTGTTGAACGGTAGTAAAGCTTACGGCACATTCATGATGCTTCCACACCCACCTTTGGAAATGCTTCTCTCTCAAGGATACCTGAATATGTTAGTGGAGAGTTGCCGTATACGCAGACTTGCTTTTCCCAGGTGAGTGCATGGCACATTCCTTATTCCCACACGCGCGCGCGCGCACACACACACACACACACACACACACACACACACACAGAGTTGAACATGTTTCTGTCTCGTCAGGAAAGAAGGTGTTCGTTGAGTGACGGTTTCTCACTGATGCTTTTGGGTTCTTGCTTTTATTCCCCCCGGAGAGTGAAGTGTAGGCGCTTTTTCCGTAGGCTTCCATACACACCCTTGAGAAGCCTTCCGTCAGCCAGAAACAAGCCGTGAGTTGAAAGAGGCGTCCACGCAGACCTTCTTCTCAGAGCGAAGCCTTTCACACTTTTCCTTGTGAAGTAAACTACAGAGATACAAATACTTTATCAATGATTGCTTTAACAAAAAAGGACTAAATATCCCAATCAGAAAACATAGACTGTAAAGAGGAAGCAAGACCCATCTCTATGCTGCCTACCAGAGAATCACTTCAGACCTAAAAATAAAAGCAGATTCGAAGTAATGGGAAACAAAACGATTTATGATGCAAATGGAAGTGAAAAGAAAGTTGGAGTCGTAATATTTTTATGAGACAAAATAAACTGAATTGTGGGGAAGATGGCAGAGTAGAAGGACCCTAAACTCACCTCATCCCACAGATACAACTAGATCACACTCACACCAGAGTCACCCAGAAATGGACCTTCAGATTTCCCAACAAAACTCTACAACTAAATGGAGAGAGGAAATCACATCAAAGATGGTAGGAAGGACAAGGACTCTGTAGGAATCTAAACCCCGTATTTCTGACCACCAGAGGGATGGAACCACAGTCACAGAGGGGCCAGAAACAAACTACTACACCGGGGAGCCTCTAAAGCGTAGAGACATCCTCATAGCTTATGGCTTTGAAAATCAGAAGGGATGACATTTGTGAGCGTATACCACCAGCAGACTTAAAGCTTGGAACTTTTAAAAATCAGCTGTCTCAGCTCTGAGAGAGCACAGAAGGTGATCGGAAGCTGAGATCTGTCCTTAAAGAGAAAGCACAGCAAACAGTCTGGAGAAGCTTGGGTGAATCAGGTTGAAACGTGCTTGAGGATTAAACAAGTGAGACATAGTTCTTGAACTCAGAGTTTGCTAAGGGACTTGTCCAGGAACAAAGGAGCTGGCAGGTTCCATTTCCCTCTACGGCCCCTCATTATAAACACACACCTACCTGCAAGATCAAGCACAATCTAGCAATCACTAACTTGCATAAACCATGGCCCATCCCCACACCTACCACACCTGCTTCAGTCCCAGTGCTGTGGATACCCTCCCTGATAAGACCCACACAATCCTTGACAACAATATGTCTCCCCATCACCCACAGAACACGCATGCATCTTGTTAAAACAGCACACCCCATGTGTTGTGCACAATGACACAGTCCAGATCCAGTCTCTGTTGTTGCTATGCATTACCTTCAGAGGAGAACCAGCATCACCAAGTTAAAAATGTATGTTCTGCCCCGTATTTTCAAGAACAAGCAATATATCTGACCTTCCTAACCGAGAGATATTCTCTGAGAAGTAGGCCAAATGAGCAGACAGAGGACTATGTCCTAAACGAAAGAAGAGGACAAAGCCACAGCAAGAGACCTAAACAAAATGGATATAAGGAACATGCCTGACAGAAAATTTAAGATAACAATTATAAAGATACTCACTGGGGAAATGAAAAGAGGGAGGACATCAGAAGGGGGAACATCACTGAGACTCTTAACAAAGAGATATGAAAGAAATAATCAGAGATGTGGAACACAAGAAATGAAATGAAGAATATACTAGATAGAATAATTAGCAGGATGGACGAAGCAGAGGAACAAATTAATGAACTAGAAGACAGTAATGGAAAGTAATCAAGCGGAACAAATGAGAGGAAAAAGAAGTATGCAAAAATGAGAAGAGACTTAGGGAATTCAGTGACTCCATCCAGTGTAACAACACCCACATTAGAGGGATCCCAGAAGGTGAAAAGGGGGAAAAGGGGGCAGAAAATCTATTTGAGCAAAGAAGAGCTGAAAACTTAACCTAATCTGGTGAAGGAAACCTATACAAATCCATAAGGCATAGAGATCCCCTCCCACAAAGTCAACCGAAGGAGGTCCACATCAAGACACATAGTAATCCAAATGGGAAAAGGTAGTGATAAAGAAAAAACATTTAAAGCAGCAAGATAAAAGAAGACAGGTAACATGCAAGGGAAAGCCCATAAAGCTATCAGCTGAGTTTTCAGCAGAAACTATGCAGGACAGAAGAAAGTGGCGTTAAATATTCAAAGTGCTGAATGAGAAAAATCTGCAGCAAGGAATAATTTATCCAGCAAGCCTATCCTTCAGAAAAGAAGGGGAGAAAAAGAGTTTCTTAGCCACAGAAACTAAAAGAGTTCATGACCACTAAATTAACTACAAAAAATATTGAAGGGGACACTATGAGTGGAAAAAAATCGTAAGTGAGAGTATGACAATAATGAATCAAGGAAGCAGTAAAAATAAGTATTTCTGTAAAAATCAGTTAAGGGATTCACAAAATAAAAGTATGTAAAATATGAAAACATATACCCTAACACATGAGGAGGAGTCAACAGTGGGTTTGAACTTAAACAGCATTCAACTTAATATAGACCGAAAAGGCTATATATAATCCAGGGGGTCACCACAAACCCAAAGCACTAATACACATGCAAAAGATAAAGGGAAAGAAATCCAAGAATATCATTAAAGAAAACGAGCAAACCATGAGAGAGAGAGCAAGAGAAGAAAGGATCAGAGAAAAACTACACAAAAAACTATGAAACAAGTAACAAAACATCAATAAATACATGTCTAATGATAATCAGTTTGAATGTAAATGGACTAAATGCTCCAAGCAAAAGAGCATGACAGAGTTTGTCTATATATATAAAAGATTTCACACCTAAAGACACCTGCAGATGGAAATTAAGAGATGGAGAAACATTAATCATGCAAGTGGATGTCAAAAGAAGTCAGAGTAGCAATCCCTATATCAGACCAAATAGACTTTTTTAAAATTGAAATTGAATTAGCCAACATAGAGTACACCAGTAGTTTCAAATGTAGCGTTCCACAATTCATCAGTTGTGTATAACACCCAGTGTTCATCACATCACAGGCATTCCTTAATGCCCATCACACAGTTACCCCATCTCCCCAGCCACCTTTCCTCCAGCAACCCTCAGTTGGTTTCCAATAGTTAGGAACCTGTCATGGATTTTCTTCCTCTCTGGTTTCTTCGCATTCATTTTCCCTCCCTTCCCCTATGATCCTCTGTGCTGTTCCTTCTATTCCACATATGAGTAAAACCATATAATAATTGTTTTTCTCTGACTGACTTATTTTGCTCAGCATAATACCCTCCAGTGCCATCCACATCGATATGCTCAATATTGATCCTTTCTGATGGCTGAGTCATATTCCATTGTATATGTATATACCATGTTTTCTTTATCCATTTATCTGTCGATGGATGTCTTGGTTCCTTCCACGGTTTGGCTATTGTGGACAATGTTGCTATAAACATTCGGGGTGCAGTTGCCCCTTCAGATCACTACATTGGTAGCTTTGGGGTAAATAAAATTGCTGGGTTGTAAGGGAGCTCTGTTTTAAGTTCTTGAGGAACCTCCATATTGTTTTCCAAAGTGGCTGTACCAGTTTTCATTCCCACGTAGAAGTGTAAGAGAGTTCCCCTTTCTCCTCACCAACATTTGTTATTTCTCCGCTTGTTAATTTTTGCAATTCTGACTGGTGTGAAGTGGTATCTCACTGTCATTTGGATTTCTTTTTCCCCATGCCAAGTGATGTTGAGCAGTTTGTCATATGTCTGTTGGCCATTTGTGTGTCTTCTTTGGAGAAATATCTGTTCATATCTTCTGCCCATTTCTTGACTCGCTTATTTGTTTTTTGGGTGTTGAGTTTGGGTGTTGAACGGTAGTAAAGCTTACGGCACATTCATGATGCTTCCACACCCACTTTTGGAAATGCTTCTCTCTCAAGGATACCTGAATATGTTAGTGGAGAGTTGCCGTATACGCAGACTTGCTTTTCCCAGGGGAGTGCATGGCACATTCCTTATTCCCTCACGCGCGCGCGCGCACACACACACACACACACACAGAGTTGAACATGTTTCTGTCTCGTCAGGAAAGAAGGTGTTCGTTGAGTGACGGTTTCTCACTGATGCTTTTGGGTTCTTGCTTTTATTCCCCCCGGAGAGTGAAGTGTAGGCGCTTTTTCCGTAGGCTTCCGTACACACCCTTGAGAAGCCTTCCGTCAGCCAGAAACAAGCCGTGAGTTGAAAGAGGCGTCCACGCAGACCTCCTTCTCAGAGCGAAGCCTTTCACACTTTTCCTTGTGAAGTAAACTACAGAGATACAAATACTTTATCAATGATTGCTTTAACAAAAAAGGACTAAATATCCCAATCAGAAAACATAGACTGTAAAGAGGAAGCAAGACCCATCTCTATGCTGCCTACCAGAGAATCACTTCAGACCTAAAAATAAAAGCAGATTCGAAGTAATGGGAAACAAAACGATTTATGATGCAAATGGAAGTGAAAAGAAAGTTGAAGTCGTAATATTTTTATGAGACAAAATAAACTGAATTGTGGGGAAGATGGCAGAGTAGAAGGACCCTAAACTCACCTCATCCCACAGATACAACTAGATCACACTCACACCAGAGTCACCCAGAAATGGACCTTCAGATTTCCCAACAAAACTCTACAACTAAATGGAGAGAGGAAATCACATCAAAGATGGTAGGAAGGACAAGGACTCTGTAGGAATCTAAACCCCGTATTTCTGACCACCAGAGGGAGGGAACCACAGTCACAGAGGGGCCAGAAACAAACTACTACACCGGGGAGCCTCTAAAGCGTAGAGACATCCTCATAGCTTATGGCTTTGAAAATCAGAAGGGATGACATTTGTGAGCGTATACAACCAGCAGACTTAAAGCTTGGAAATTTTAAAAATCAGCTGTCTCAGCTCTGAGAGAGCACAGAAGGTGATCGGAAGCTGAGATCTGTCCTTAAAGAGAAAGCACAGCAAACAGTCTGGAGAAGCTTGGGTGAAGCAGGTTGAAACGTGCTTGAGGATTAAACAAGGGAGACATAGTTCCTGAACTCAGAGTTTGCTAAGGGACTTGTCCAGGAACAAAGGAGCTGGCAGGTTCCATTTCCCTCTACGGCCCCTCATTATAAACACACACCTACCTGCAAGATCAAGCACAATCTAGCAATCACTAACTTGCATAAACCATGGCCCATCCCCACACCTACCACACCTGCTTCAGTCCCAGTGCTGTGGATACCCTCCCTGATAAGACCCACACAATCCTTGACAACAATATGTCTCCCCATCACCCACAGAACACGCATGCATCTTGTTAAAACAGCACACCCCATGTGTTGGGCACAATGACACAGTCCAGATCCAGTCTCTGTTGTTGCTATGCATTACCTTCAGAGGAGAACCAGCATCACCAAGTTAAAAATGTATGTTCTGCCCCGTATTTTCAAGAACAAGCAATATATCTGACCTTCCTCACCGAGAGATATTCTCTGAGAAGTAGGCCAAATGAGCAGACAGAGGACTATGTCCTAAACGAAAGAAGAGGACAAAGCCACAGCAAGAGACCTAAACAAAATGGATATAAGGAACATGCCTGACAGAAAATTTAAGATAACAATTATAAAGATACTCACTGGGGAAATGAAAAGAGGGAGGACATCAGAAGGGGGAACATCACTGAGACTCTTAACAAAGAGATATGAAAGAAATAATCAGAGATGTGGAACACAAGAAATGAAATGAAGAATATACTAGATAGAATAATTAGCAGGATGGACGAAGCAGAGGAACAAATTAATGAACTAGAAGACAGTAATGGAAAGTAATCAAGCGGAACAAATGAGAGGAAAAAGAAGTATGCAAAAATGAGAAGAGACTTAGGGAATTCAGTGACTCCATCCAGTGTAACAACACCCACATTAGAGGGATCCCAGAAGGTGAAAAGGGGGAAAAGGGGGCAGAAAATCTATTTGAGCAAAGAAGAGCTGAAAACTTAACCTAATCTGGTGAAGGAAACCTATACAAATCCATAAGGCATAGAGATCCCCTCCCACAAAGTCAACCGAAGGAGGTCCACATCAAGACACATAGTAATCCAAATGGGAAAAGGTAGTGATAAAGAAAAAACATTTAAAGCAGCAAGATAAAAGAAGACAGGTAACATGCAAGGGAAAGCCCATAAAGCTATCAGCTGAGTTTTCAGCAGAAACTATGCAGGACAGAAGAAAGTGGCGTTAAATATTCAAAGTGCTGAATGAGAAAAATCTGCAGCAAGGAATAATTTATCCAGCAAGCCTATCCTTCAGAAAAGAAGGGGAGAAAAAGAGTTTCTTAGCCACACAAACTAAAAGAGTTCATGACCACTAAATTAACTACAAAAAATATTGAAGGGGACACTATGAGTGGAAAAAAATCGTAAGTGAGAGTATGACAATAATGAATCAAGGAAGCAGTAAAAATAAGTATTTCTGTAAAAATCAGTTAAGGGATTCACAAAATAAAAGTATGTAAAATATGAAAACATATACCCTAACACATGAGGAGGAGTCAACAGTGGGTTTGAACTTAAACAGCATTCAACTTAATATAGACCGAAAAGGCTATATATAATCCAGGGGGTCACCACAAACCCAAAGCACTAATACACATGCAAAAGATAAAGGGAAAGAAATCCAAGAATATCATTAAAGAAAACGAGCAAACCATGAGAGAGAGAGCAAGAGAAGAAAGGATCAGAGAAAAACTACACAAAAAACTATGAAACAAGTAACAAAACATCAATAAATACATGTCTAATGATAATCAGTTTGAATGTAAATGGACTAAATGCTCCAAGCAAAAGAGCATGACAGAGTTTGTCTATATATATAAAAGATTTCACACCTAAAGACACCTGCAGATGGAAATTAAGAGATGGAGAAACATTAATCATGCAAGTGGATGTCAAAAGAAGTCAGAGTAGCAATCCTTATATCAGACCAAATAGAGTTTTTTAAAATTGAAATTGAATTAGCCAACATAGAGTACACCAGTAGTTTCAAATGTAGCGTTCCACAATTCATCAGTTGTGTATAACACCCAGTGTTCATCACATCACAGGCATTCCTTAATGCCCATCACACAGTTACCCCATCTCCCCAGCCACCTTTCCTCCAGCAACCCTCAGTTGGTTTCCAATAGTTAGGAACCTGTCATGGATTTTCTTCCTCTCTGGTTTCTTCGCATTCATTTTCCCTCCCTTCCCCTATGATCCTCTGTGCTGTTCCTTCTATTCCACATATGAGTAAAACCATATAATAATTGTTTTTCTCTGACTGACTTATTTTGCTCAGCATAATACCCTCCAGTGCCATCCACATCGATATGCTCAATATTGATCCTTTCTGATGGCTGAGTCATATTCCATTGTATATGTATATACCATGTTTTCTTTATCCATTTATCTGTCGATGGATGTCTTGGTTCCTTCCACGGTTTGGCTATTGTGGACAATGTTGCTATAAACATTCGGGGTGCAGTTGCCCCTTCAGATCACTACATTGGTAGCTTTGGGGTAAATAAAATTGCTGGGTTGTAAGGGAGCTCTGTTTTAAGTTCTTGAGGAACCTCCATATTGTTTTCCAAAGTGGCTGTACCAGTTTTCATTCCCACGTAGAAGTGTAAGAGAGTTCCCCTTTCTCCTCACCAACATTTGTTATTTCTCCGCTTGTTAATTTTTGCAATTCTGACTGGTGTGAAGTTGTATCTCACTGTCATTTGGATTTCTTTTTCCCCATGCCAAGTGATGTTGAGCAGTTTGTCATATGTCTGTTGGCCATTTGTGTGTCTTCTTTGGAGAAATATCTGTTCATATCTTCTGCCCATTTCTTGACTCGCTTATTTGTTTTTTGGGTGTTGAGTTTGGGTGTTGAACGGTAGTAAAGCTTACGGCACATTCATGATGCTTCCACACCCACTTTTGGAAATGCTTCTCTCTCAAGGATACCTGAATATGTTAGTGGAGAGTTGCCGTATACGCAGACTTGCTTTTCCCAGGGGAGTGCATGGCACATTCCTTATTCCCTCACGCGCGCGCGCGCGCACACACACACACACACACACACAGAGTTGAACATGTTTCTGTCTCGTCAGGAAAGAAGGTGTTCGTTGAGTGACGGTTTCTCACTGGTGCTTTTGGGTCTTGCTTTTATTCCCCCCGGAGAGTGAAGTGTAGGCGCTTTTTCCGTAGGCTTCCGTACACACCCTTGAGAAGCCTTCCGTCAGCCAGAAACAAGCCGTGAGTTGAAAGAGGCGTCCACGCAGACCTCCTTCTCAGAGCGAAGCCTTTCACACTTTTCCTTGTGAAGTAAACTACAGAGATACAAATACTTTATCAATGATTGCTTTAACAAAAAAGGACTAAATATCCCAATCAGAAAACATAGACTGTAAAGAGGAAGCAAGACCCATCTCTATGCTGCCTACCAGAGAATCACTTCAGACCTAAAAATAAAAGCAGATTCGAAGTAATGGGAAACAAAACGATTTATGATGCAAATGGAAGTGAAAAGAAAGTTGGAGTCGTAATATTTTTATGAGACAAAATAAACTGAATTGTGGGGAAGATGGCAGAGTAGAAGGACCCTAAACTCACCTCATCCCACAGATACAACTAGATCACACTCACACCAGAGTCACCCAGAAATGGACCTTCAGATTTCCCAACAAAACTCTACAACTAAATGGAGAGAGGAAATCACATCAAAGATGGTAGGAAGGACAAGGACTCTGTAGGAATCTAAACCCCGTATTTCTGACCACCAGAGGGAGGGAACCACAGTCACAGAGGGGCCAGAAACAAACTACTACACCGGGGAGCCTCTAAAGCGTAGAGACATCCTCATAGCTTATGGCTTTGAAAATCAGAAGGGATGACATTTGTGAGCGTATACAACCAGCAGACTTAAAGCTTGGAACTTTTAAAAATCAGCTGTCTCAGCTCTGAGAGAGCACAGAAGGTGATCGGAAGCTGAGATCTGTCCTTAAAGAGAAAGCACAGCAAACAGTCTGGAGAAGCTTGGGTGAAGCAGGTTGAAACGTGCTTGAGGATTAAACAAGGGAGACATAGTTCCTGAACTCAGAGTTTGCTAAGGGACTTGTCCAGGAACAAAGGAGCTGGCAGGTTCCATTTCCCTCTACGGCCCCTCATTATAAACACACACCTACCTGCAAGATCAAGCACAATCTAGCAATCACTAACTTGCATAAACCATGGCCCATCCCCACACCTACCACACCTGCTTCAGTCCCAGTGCTGTGGATACCCTCCCTGATAAGACCCACACAATCCTTGACAACAATATGTCTCCCCATCACCCACAGAACACGCATGCATCTTGTTAAAACAGCACACCCCATGTGTTGTGCACAATGACACAGTCCAGATCCAGTCTCTGTTGTTGCTATGCATTACCTTCAGAGGAGAACCAGCATCACCAAGTTAAAAATGTATGTTCTGCCCCGTATTTTCAAGAACAAGCAATATATCTGACCTTCCTCACCGAGAGATATTCTCTGAGAAGTAGGCCAAATGAGCAGACAGAGGACTATGTCCTAAACGAAAGAAGAGGACAAAGCCACAGCAAGAGACCTAAACAAAATGGATATAAGGAACATGCCTGACAGAAAATTTAAGATAACAATTATAAAGATACTCACTGGGGAAATGTAAAGAGGGAGGACATCAGAAGGGGGAACATCACTGAGACTCTTAACAAAGAGATATGAAAGAAATAATCAGAGATGTGGAACACAAGAAATGAAATGAAGAATATACTAGATAGAATAATTAGCAGGATGGACGAAGCAGAGGAACAAATTAATGAACTAGAAGACAGTAATGGAAAGTAATCAAGCGGAACAAATGAGAGGAAAAAGAAGTATGCAAAAATGAGAAGAGACTTAGGGAATTCAGTGACTCCATCCAGTGTAACAACACCCACATTAGAGGGATCCCAGAAGGTGAAAAGGGGGAAAAGGGGGCAGAAAATCTATTTGAGCAAAGAAGAGCTGAAAACTTAACCTAATCTGGTGAAGGAAACCTATACAAATCCATAAGGCATAGAGATCCCCTCCCACAAAGTCAACCGAAGGAGGTCCACATCAAGACACATAGTAATCCAAATGGGAAAAGGTAGTGATAAAGAAAAAACATTTAAAGCAGCAAGATAAAAGAAGACAGGTAACATGCAAGGGAAAGCCCATAAAGCTATCAGCTGAGTTTTCAGCAGAAACTATGCAGGACAGAAGAAAGTGGCGTTAAATATTCAAAGTGCTGAATGAGAAAAATCTGCAGCAAGGAATAATTTATCCAGCAAGCCTATCCTTCAGAAAAGAAGGGGAGAAAAAGAGTTTCTTAGCCACACAAACTAAAAGAGTTCATGACCACTAAATTAACTACAAAAAATATTGAAGGGGACACTATGAGTGGAAAAAAATCGTAAGTGAGAGTATGACAATAATGAATCAAGGAAGCAGTAAAAATAAGTATTTCTGTAAAAATCAGTTAAGGGATTCACAAAATAAAAGTATGTAAAATATGAAAACATATACCCTAACACATGAGGAGGAGTCAACAGTGGGTTTGAACTTAAACAGCATTCAACTTAATATAGACCGAAAAGGCTATATATAATCCAGGGGGTCACCACAAACCCAAAGCACTAATACACATGCAAAAGATAAAGGGAAAGAAATCCAAGAATATCATTAAAGAAAACGAGCAAACCATGAGAGAGAGAGCAAGAGAAGAAAGGATCAGAGAAAAACTACACAAAAAACTATGAAACAAGTAACAAAACATCAATAAATACATGTCTAATGATAATCAGTTTGAATGTAAATGGACTAAATGCTCCAAGCAAAAGAGCATGACAGAGTTTGTCTATATATATAAAAGATTTCACACCTAAAGACACCTGCAGATGGAAATTAAGAGATGGAGAAACATTAATCATGCAAGTGGATGTCAAAAGAAGTCAGAGTAGCAATCCCTATATCAGACCAAATAGAGTTTTTTAAAATTGAAATTGAATTAGCCAACATAGAGTACACCAGTAGTTTCAAATGTAGCGTTCCACAATTCATCAGTTGTGTATAACACCCAGTGTTCATCACATCACAGGCATTCCTTAATGCCCATCACACAGTTACCCCATCTCCCCAGCCACCTTTCCTCCAGCAACCCTCAGTTGGTTTCCAATAGTTAGGAACCTGTCATGGATTTTCTTCCTCTCTGGTTTCTTCGCATTCATTTTCCCTCCCTTCCCCTATGATCCTCTGTGCTGTTCCTTCTATTCCACATATGAGTAAAACCATATAATAATTGTTTTTCTCTGACTGACTTATTTTGCTCAGCATAATACCCTCCAGTGCCATCCACATCGATATGCTCAATATTGATCCTTTCTGATGGCTGAGTCATATTCCATTGTATATGTATATACCATGTTTTCTTTATCCATTTATCTGTCGATGGATGTCTTGGTTCCTTCCACGGTTTGGCTATTGTGGACAATGTTGCTATAAACATTCGGGGTGCAGTTGCCCCTTCAGATCACTACATTGGTAGCTTTGGGGTAAATAAAATTGCTGGGTTGTAAGGGAGCTCTGTTTTAAGTTCTTGAGGAACCTCCATATTGTTTTCCAAAGTGGCTGTACCAGTTTTCATTCCCACGTAGAAGTGTAAGAGAGTTCCCCTTTCTCCTCACCAACATTTGTTATTTCTCCGCTTGTTAATTTTTGCAATTCTGACTGGTGTGAAGTGGTATCTCACTGTCATTTGGATTTCTTTTTCCCCATGCCAAGTGATGTTGAGCAGTTTGTCATATGTCTGTTGGCCATTTGTGTGTCTTCTTTGGAGAAATATCTGTTCATATCTTCTGCCCATTTCTTGACTCGCTTATTTGTTTTTTGGGTGTTGAGTTTGGGTGTTGAACGGTAGTAAAGCTTACGGCACATTCATGATGCTTCCACACCCACTTTTGGAAATGCTTCTCTCTCAAGGATACCTGAATATGTTAGTGGAGAGTTGCCGTATACGCAGACTTGCTTTTCCCAGGGGAGTGCATGGCACATTCCTTATTCCCTCACGCGCGCGCGCGCACACACACACACACACACACAGAGTTGAACATGTTTCTGTCTCGTCAGGAAAGAAGGTGTTCGTTGAGTGACGGTTTCTCACTGATGCTTTTGGGTTCTTGCTTTTATTCCCCCCGGAGAGTGAAGTGTAGGCGCTTTTTCCGTAGGCTTCCGTACACACCCTTGAGAAGCCTTCCGTCAGCCAGAAACAAGCCGTGAGTTGAAAGAGGCGTCCACGCAGACCTCCTTCTCAGAGCGAAGCCTTTCACACTTTTCCTTGTGAAGTAAACTACAGAGATACAAATACTTTATCAATGATTGCTTTAACAAAAAAGGACTAAATATCCCAATCAGAAAACATAGACTGTAAAGAGGAAGCAAGACCCATCTCTATGCTGCCTACCAGAGAATCACTTCAGACCTAAAAATAAAAGCAGATTCGAAGTAATGGGAAACAAAACGATTTATGATGCAAATGGAAGTGAAAAGAAAGTTGGAGTCGTAATATTTTTATGAGACAAAATAAACTGAATTGTGGGGAAGATGGCAGAGTAGAAGGACCCTAAACTCACCTCATCCCACAGATACAACTAGATCACACTCACACCAGAGTCACCCAGAAATGGACCTTCAGATTTCCCAACAAAACTCTACAACTAAATGGAGAGAGGAAATCACATCAAAGATGGTAGGAAGGACAAGGACTCTGTAGGAATCTAAACCCCGTATTTCTGACCAGCAGAGGGAGGGAACCACAGTCACAGAGGGGCCAGAAACAAACTACTACACCGGGGAGCCTCTAAAGCGTAGAGACATCCTCATAGCTTATGGCTTTGAAAATCAGAAGGGTTGACATTTGTGAGCGTATACCACCAGCAGACTTAAAGCTTGGAACTTTTAAAAATCAGCTGTCTCAGCTCTGAGAGAGCACAGAAGGTGATCGGAAGCTGAGATCTGTCCTTAAAGAGAAAGCACAGCAAACAGTCTGGAGAAGCTTGGGTGAAGCAGGTTGAAACGTGCTTGAGGATTAAACAAGGGAGACATAGTTCTTGAACTCAGAGTTTGCTAAGGGACTTGTCCAGGAACAAAGGAGCTGGCAGGTTCCATTTCCCTCTACGGCCCCTCATTATAAACACACACCTACCTGCAAGATCAAGCACAATCTAGCAATCACTAACTTGCATAAACCATGGCCCATCCCACACCTACCACACCTGCTTCAGTCCCAGTGCTGTGGATACCCTCCCTGATAAGACCCACACAATCCTTGACAACAATATGTCTCCCCATCACCCACAGAACACGCATGCATCTTGTTAAAACAGCACACCCCATGTGTTGTGCACAATGACACAGTCCAGATCCAGTCTCTGTTGTTGCTATGCATTACCTTCAGAGGAGAACCAGCATCACCAAGTGAAAAATGTATGTTCTGCCCCGTATTTTCAAGAACAAGCAATATATCTGACCTTCCTAACCGAGAGATATTCTCTGAGAAGTAGGCCAAATGAGCAGACAGAGGACTATGTCCTAAACGAAAGAAGAGGACAAAGCCACAGCAAGAGACCTAAACAAAATGGATATAAGGAACATGCCTGACAGAAAATTTAAGATAACAATTATAAAGATACTCACTGGGGAAATGAAAAGAGGGAGGACATCAGAAGGGGGAACATCACTGAGACTCTTAACAAAGAGATATGAAAGAAATAATCAGAGATGTGGAACACAAGAAATGAAATGAAGAATATCCTAGATAGAATAATTAGCAGGATGGACGAAGCAGAGGAACAAATTAATGAACTAGAAGACAGTAATGGAAAGTAATCAAGCGGAACAAATGAGAGGAAAAAGAAGTATGCAAAAATGAGAAGAGACTTAGGGAGTTCAGTGACTCCATCCAGTGTAACAACACCCACATTAGAGGGATCCCAGAAGGTGAAAAGGGGGAAAAGGGGGCAGAAAATCTATTTGAGCAAAGAAGAGCTGAAAACTTAACCTAATCTGGTGAAGGAAACCTATACAAATCCATAAGGCATAGAGATCCCCTCCCACAAAGTCAACCGAAGGAGGTCCACATCAAGACACATAGTAATCCAAATGGGAAAAGGTAGTGATAAAGAAAATCATTTAAAGCAGCAAGATAAAAGAAGACAGGTAACATGCAAGGGAAAGCCCATAAAGCTATCAGCTGAGTTTTCAGCAGAAACTATGCAGGACAGAAGAAAGTGGCGTTAAATATTCAAAGTGCTGAATGAGAAAAATCTGCAGCAAGGAATAATTTATCCAGCAAGCCTATCCTTCAGAAAAGAAGGGGAGAAAAAGAGTTTCTTAGCCACACAAACTAAAAGAGTTCATGACCACTAAATTAACTACAAAAAATATTGAAGGGGACACTATGAGTGGAAAAAAACCGTAAGTGAGAGTATGACAATAATGAATCAAGGAAGCAGTAAAAATAAGTATTTCTGTAAAAATCAGTTAAGGGATTCACAAAATAAAAGTATGTAAAATATGAAAACATATACCCTAACACATGAGGAGGAGTCAACAGTGGGTTTGAACTTAAACAGCATTCAACTTAATATAGACCGAAAAGGCTATATATAATCCAGGGGGTCACCACAAACCCAAAGCACTAATACACATGCAAAAGATAAAGGGAAAGAAATCCAAGAATATCATTAAAGAAAACGAGCAAACCATGAGAGAGAGAGCAAGAGAAGAAAGGATCAGAGAAAAACTACACAAAAAACTATGAAACAAGTAACAAAACATCAATAAATACATGTCTAATGATAATCAGTTTGAATGTAAATGGACTAAATGCTCCAAGCAAAAGAGCATGACAGAGTTTGTCTATATATATAAAAGATTTCACACCTAAAGACACCTGCAGATGGAAATTAAGAGATGGAGAAACATTAATCATGCAAGTGGATGTCAAAAGAAGTCAGAGTAGCAATCCTTATATCAGACCAAATAGAGTTTTTTAAAATTGAAATTGAATTAGCCAACATAGAGTACACCAGTAGTTTCAAATGTAGCGTTCCACAATTCATCAGTTGTGTATAACACCCAGTGTTCATCACATCACAGGCATTCCTTAATGCCCATCACACAGTTACCCCATCTCCCCAGCCACCTTTCCTCCAGCAACCCTCAGTTGGTTTCCAATAGTTAGGAACCTGTCATGGATTTTCTTCCTCTCTGGTTTCTTCGCATTCATTTTCCCTCCCTTCCCCTATGATCCTCTGTGCTGTTCCTTCTATTCCACATATGAGTAAAACCATATAATAATTGTTTTTCTCTGACTGACTTATTTTGCTCAGCATAATACCCTCCAGTGCCATCCACATCGATATGCTCAATATTGATCCTTTCTGATGGCTGAGTCATATTCCATTGTATATGTATATACCATGTTTTCTTTATCCATTTATCTGTCGATGGATGTCTTGGTTCCTTCCACGGTTTGGCTATTGTGGACAATGTTGCTATAAACATTCGGGGTGCAGTTGCCCCTTCAGATCACTACATTGGTAGCTTTGGGGTAAATAAAATTGCTGGGTTGTAAGGGAGCTCTGTTTTAAGTTCTTGAGGAACCTCCATATTGTTTTCCAAAGTGGCTGTACCAGTTTTCATTCCCACGTAGAAGTGTAAGAGAGTTCCCCTTTCTCCTCACCAACATTTGTTATTTCTCCGCTTGTTAATTTTTGCAATTCTGACTGGTGTGAAGTGGTATCTCACTGTCATTTGGATTTCTTTTTCCCCATGCCAAGTGATGTTGAGCAGTTTGTCATATGTCTGTTGGCCATTTGTGTGTCTTCTTTGGAGAAATATCTGTTCATATCTTCTGCCCATTTCTTGACTCGCTTATTTGTTTTTTGGGTGTTGAGTTTGGGTGTTGAACGGTAGTAAAGCTTACGGCACATTCATGATGCTTCCACACCCACTTTTGGAAATGCTTCTCTCTCAAGGATACCTGAATATGTTAGTGGAGAGTTGCCGTATACGCAGACTTGCTTTTCCCAGGGGAGTGCATGGCACATTCCTTATTCCCTCACGCGCGCGCGCGCGCGCACACACACACACACACACAGAGTTGAACATGTTTCTGTCTCGTCAGGAAAGAAGGTGTTCGTTGAGTGACGGTTTCTCACTGATGCTTTTGGGTTCTTGCTTTTATTCCCCCCGGAGAGTGAAGTGTAGGCGCTTTTTCCGTAGGCTTCCGTACACACCCTTGAGAAGCCTTCCGTCAGCCAGAAACAAGCCGTGAGTTGAAAGAGGCGTCCACGCAGACCTCCTTCTCAGAGCGAAGCCTTTCACACTTTTCCTTGTGAAGTAAACTACAGAGATACAAATACTTTATCAATGATTGCTTTAACAAAAAAGGACTAAATATCCCAATCAGAAAACATAGACTGTAAAGAGGAAGCAAGACCCATCTCTATGCTGCCTACCAGAGAATCACTTCAGACCTAAAAATAAAAGCAGATTCGAAGTAATGGGAAACAAAACGATTTATGATGCAAATGGAAGTGAAAAGAAAGTTGGAGTCGTAATATTTTTATGAGACAAAATAAACTGAATTGTGGGGAAGATGGCAGAGTAGAAGGACCCTAAACTCACCTCATCCCACAGATACAACTAGATCACACTCACACCAGAGTCACCCAGAAATGGACCTTCAGATTTCCCAACAAAACTCTACAACTAAATGGAGAGAGGAAATCACATCAAAGATGGTAGGAAGGACAAGGACTCTGTAGGAATCTAAACCCCGTATTTCTGACCACCAGAGGGAGGGAACCACAGTCACAGAGGGGCCAGAAACAAACTACTACACCGGGGAGCCTCTAAAGCGTAGAGACATCCTCATAGCTTATGGCTTTGAAAATCAGAAGGGATGACATTTGTGAGCGTATACAACCAGCAGACTTAAAGCTTGGAACTTTTAAAAATCAGCTGTCTCAGCTCTGAGAGAGCACAGAAGGTGATCGGAAGCTGAGATCTGTCCTTAAAGAGAAAGCACAGCAAACAGTCTGGAGAAGCTTGGGTGAAGCAGGTTGAAACGTGCTTGAGGATTAAACAAGGGAGACATAGTTCCTGAACTCAGAGTTTGCTAAGGGACTTGTCCAGGAACAAAGGAGCTGGCAGGTTCCATTTCCCTCTACGGCCCCTCATTATAAACACACACCTACCTGCAAGATCAAGCACAATCTAGCAATCACTAACTTGCATAAACCATGGCCCATCCCCACACCTACCACACCTGCTTCAGTCCCAGTGCTGTGGATACCCTCCCTGATAAGACCCACACAATCCTTGACAACAATATGTCTCCCCATCACCCACAGAACACGCATGCATCTTGTTAAAACAGCACACCCCATGTGTTGTGCACAATGACACAGTCCAGATCCAGTCTCTGTTGTTGCTATGCATTACCTTCAGAGGAGAACCAGCATCACCAAGTTAAAAATGTATGTTCTGCCCCGTATTTTCAAGAACAAGCAATATATCTGACCTTCCTCACCGAGAGATATTCTCTGAGAAGTAGGCCAAATGAGCAGACAGAGGACTATGTCCTAAACGAAAGAAGAGGACAAAGCCACAGCAAGAGACCTAAACAAAATGGATATAAGGAACATGCCTGACAGAAAATTTAAGATAACAATTATAAAGATACTCACTGGGGAAATGAAAAGAGGGAGGACATCAGAAGGGGGAACATCATTGAGACTCTTAACAAAGAGATATGAAAGAAATAATCAGAGATGTGGAACACAAGAAATGAAATGAAGAATATACTAGATAGAATAATTAGCAGGATGGACGAAGCAGAGGAACAAATTAATGAACTAGAAGACAGTAATGGAAAGTAATCAAGCGGAACAAATGAGAGGAAAAAGAAGTATGCAAAAATGAGAAGAGACTTAGGGAATTCAGTGACTCCATCCAGTGTAACAACACCCACATTAGAGGGATCCCAGAAGGTGAAAAGGGGGAAAAGGGGGCAGAAAATCTATTTGAGCAAAGAAGAGCTGAAAACTTAACCTAATCTGGTGAAGGAAACCTATACAAATCCATAAGGCATAGAGATCCCCTCCCACAAAGTCAACCGAAGGAGGTCCACATCAAGACACATAGTAATCCAAATGGGAAAAGGTAGTGATAAAGAAAAAACATTTAAAGCAGCAAGATAAAAGAAGACAGGTAACATGCAAGGGAAAGCCCATAAAGCTATCAGCTGAGTTTTCAGCAGAAACTATGCAGGACAGAAGAAAGTGGCGTTAAATATTCAAAGTGCTGAATGAGAAAAATCTGCAGCAAGGAATAATTTATCCAGCAAGCCTATCCTTCAGAAAAGAAGGGGAGAAAAAGAGTTTCTTAGCCACACAAACTAAAAGAGTTCATGACCACTAAATTAACTACAAAAAATATTGAAGGGGACACTATGAGTGGAAAAAAATCGTAAGTGAGAGTATGACAATAATGAATCAAGGAAGCAGTAAAAATAAGTATTTCTGTAAAAATCAGTTAAGGGATTCACAAAATAAAAGTATGTAAAATATGAAAACATATACCCTAACACATGAGGAGGAGTCAACAGTGGGTTTGAACTTAAACAGCATTCAACTTAATATAGACCGAAAAGGCTATATATAATCCAGGGGGTCACCACAAACCCAAAGCACTAATACACATGCAAAAGATAAAGGGAAAGAAATCCAAGAATATCATTAAAGAAAACGAGCAAACCATGAGAGAGAGAGCAAGAGAAGAAAGGATCAGAGAAAAACTACACAAAAAACTATGAAACAAGTAACAAAACATCAATAAATACATGTCTAATGATAATCAGTTTGAATGTAAATGGACTAAATGCTCCAAGCAAAAGAGCATGACAGAGTTTGTCTATATATATAAAAGATTTCACACCTAAAGACACCTGCAGATGGAAATTAAGAGATGGAGAAACATTAATCATGCAAGTGGATGTCAAAAGAAGTCAGAGTAGCAATCCTTATATCAGACCAAATAGAGTTTTTTAAAATTGAAATTGAATTAGCCAACATAGAGTACACCAGTAGTTTCAAATGTAGCGTTCCACAATTCATCAGTTGTGTATAACACCCAGTGTTCATCACATCACAGGCATTCCTTAATGCCCATCACACAGTTACCCCATCTCCCCAGCCACCTTTCCTCCAGCAACCCTCAGTTGGTTTCCAATAGTTAGGAACCTGTCATGGATTTTCTTCCTCTCTGGTTTCTTCGCATTCATTTTCCCTCCCTTCCCCTATGATCCTCTGTGCTGTTCCTTCTATTCCACATATGAGTAAAACCATATAATAATTGTTTTTCTCTGACTGACTTATTTTGCTCAGCATAATACCCTCCAGTGCCATCCACATCGATATGCTCAATATTGATCCTTTCTGATGGCTGAGTCATATTCCATTGTATATGTATATACCATGTTTTCTTTATCCATTTATCTGTCGATGGATGTCTTGGTTCCTTCCACGGTTTGGCTATTGTGGACAATGTTGCTATAAACATTCGGGGTGCAGTTGCCCCTTCAGATCACTACATTGGTAGCTTTGGGGTAAATAAAATTGCTGGGTTGTAAGGGAGCTCTGTTTTAAGTTCTTGAGGAACCTCCATATTGTTTTCCAAAGTGGCTGTACCAGTTTTCATTCCCACGTAGAAGTGTAAGAGAGTTCCCCTTTCTCCTCACCAACATTTGTTATTTCTCCGCTTGTTAATTTTTGCAATTCTGACTGGTGTGAAGTGGTATCTCACTGTCATTTGGATTTCTTTTTCCCCATGCCAAGTGATGTTGAGCAGTTTGTCATATGTCTGTTGGCCATTTGTGTGTCTTCTTTGGAGAAATATCTGTTCATATCTTCTGCCCATTTCTTGACTCGCTTATTTGTTTTTTGGGTGTTGAGTTTGGGTGTTGAACGGTAGTAAAGCTTACGGCACATTCATGATGCTTCCACACCCACTTTTGGAAATGCTTCTCTCTCAAGGATACCTGAATATGTTAGTGGAGAGTTGCCGTATACGCAGACTTGCTTTTCCCAGGTGAGTGCATGGCACATTCCTTATTCCCTCACGCGCGCGCGCGCACACACACACACACACACACACACACACACACACACAGAGTTGAACATGTTTCTGTCTCGTCAGGAAAGAAGGTGTTCGTTGAGTGACGGTTTCTCACTGATGCTTTTGGGTTCTTGCTTTTATTCCCCCCGGAGAGTGAAGGGTAGGCGCTTTTTCCGTAGGCTTCCGTACACACCCTTGAGAAGCCTTCCGTCAGCCAGAAACAAGCCGTGAGTTGAAAGAGGCGTCCACGCAGACCTCCTTCTCAGAGCGAAGCCTTTCACACTTTTCCTTGTGAAGTAAACTAGAGAGATACAAATACTTTATCAATGATTGCTTTAACAAAAAAGGACTAAATATCCCAATCAGAAAACATAGACTGTAAAGAGGAAGCAAGACCCATCTCTATGCTGCCTACCAGAGAATCACTTCAGACCTAAAAATAAAAGCAGATTCGAAGTAATGGGAAACAAAACGATTTATGATGCAAATGGAAGTGAAAAGAAAGTTGGAGTCGTAATATTTTTATGAGACAAAATAAACTGAATTGTGGGGAAGATGGCAGAGTAGAAGGACCCTAAACTCACCTCATCCCACAGATACAACTAGATCACACTCACACCAGAGTCACCCAGAAATGGACCTTCAGATTTCCCAACAAAACTCTACAACTAAATGGAGAGAGGAAATCACATCAAAGATGGTAGGAAGGACAAGGACTCTGTAGGAATCTAAACCCCGTATTTCTGACCACCAGAGGGAGGGAACCACAGTCACAGAGGGGCCAGAATCAAACTACTACACCGGGGAGCCTCTAAAGCGTAGAGACATCCTCATAGCTTATGGCTTTGAAAATCAGAAGGGATGACATTTGTGAGCGTATACAACCAGCAGACTTAAAGCTTGGAACTTTTAAAAATCAGCTGTCTCAGCTCTGAGAGAGCACAGAAGGTGATCGGAAGCTGAGATCTGTCCTTAAAGAGAAAGCACAGCAAACAGTCTGGAGAAGCTTGGGTGAAGCAGGTTGAAACGTGCTTGAGGATTAAACAAGGGAGACATAGTTCCTGAACTCAGAGTTTGCTAAGGGACTTGTCCAGGAACAAAGGAGCTGGCAGGTTCCATTTCCCTCTACGGCCCCTCATTATAAACACACACCTACCTGCAAGATCAAGCACAATCTAGCAATCACTAACTTGCATAAACCATGGCCCATCCCCACACCTACCACACCTGCTTCAGTCCCAGTGCTGTGGATACCCTCCCTGATAAGACCCACACAATCCTTGACAACAATATGTCTCCCCATCACCCACAGAACACGCATGCATCTTGTTAAAACAGCACAGCCCATGTGTTGTGCACAATGACACAGTCCAGATCCAGTCTCTGTTGTTGCTATGCATTACCTTCAGAGGAGAACCAGCATCACCAAGTTAAAAATGTATGTTCTGCCCCGTATTTTCAAGAACAAGCAATATATCTGACCTTCCTCACCGAGAGATATTCTCTGAGAAGTAGGCCAAATGAGCAGACAGAGGACTATGTCCTAAACGAAAGAAGAGGACAAAGCCACAGCAAGAGACCTAAACAAAATGGATATAAGGAACATGCCTGACAGAAAATTTAAGATAACAATTATAAAGATACTCACTGGGGAAATGAAAAGAGGGAGGACATCAGAAGGGGGAACATCATTGAGACTCTTAACAAAGAGATATGAAAGAAATAATCAGAGATGTGGAACACAAGAAATGAAATGAAGAATATCCTAGATAGAATAATTAGCAGGATGGACGAAGCAGAGGAACAAATTAATGAACTAGAAGACAGTAATGGAAAGTAATCAAGCGGAACAAATGAGAGGAAAAAGAAGTATGCAAAAATGAGAAGAGACTTAGGGAATTCAGTGACTCTATCCAGTGTAACAACACCCACATTAGAGGGATCCCAGAAGGTGAAAAGGGGGAAAAGGGGGCAGAAAATCTATTTGAGCAAAGAAGAGCTGAAAACTTAACCTAATCTGGTGAAGGAAACCTATACAAATCCATAAGGCATAGAGATCCCCTCCCACAAAGTCAACCGAAGGAGGTCCACATCAAGACACATAGTAATCCAAATGGGAAAAGGTAGTGATAAAGAAAAAACATTGAAAGCAGCAAGATAAAAGAAGACAGGTAACATGCAAGGGAAAGCCCATAAAGCTATCAGCTGAGTTTTCAGCAGAAACTATGCAGGACAGAAGAAAGTGGCGTTAAATATTCAAAGTGCTGAATGAGAAAAATCTGCAGCAAGGAATAATTTATCCAGCAAGCCTATCCTTCAGAAAAGAAGGGGAGAAAAAGAGTTTCTTAGCCACACAAACTAAAAGAGTTCATGACCACTAAATTAACTACAAAAAATATTGAAGGGGACACTATGAGTGGAAAAAAACCGTAAGTGAGAGTATGACAATAATGAATCAAGGAAGCAGTAAAAATAAGTATTTCTGTAAAAATCAGTTAAGGGATTCACAAAATAAAAGTATGTAAAATATGAAAACATATACCCTAACACATGAGGAGGAGTCAACAGTGGGTTTGAACTTAAACAGCATTCAACTTAATATAGACCGAAAAGGCTATATATAATCCAGGGGGTCACCACAAACCCAAAGCACTAATACACATGCAAAAGATAAAGGGAAAGAAATCCAAGAATATCATTAAAGAAAACGAGCAAACCATGAGAGAGAGAGCAAGAGAAGAAAGGATCAGAGAAAAACTACACAAAAAACTATGAAACAAGTAACAAAACATCAATAAATACATGTCTAATGATAATCAGTTTGAATGTAAATGGACTAAATGCTCCAAGCAAAAGAGCATGACAGAGTTTGTCTATATATATAAAAGATTTCACACCTAAAGACACCTGCAGATGGAAATTAAGAGATGGAGAAACATTAATCATGCAAGTGGATGTCAAAAGAAGTCAGAGTAGCAATCCTTATATCAGACCAAATAGAGTTTTTTAAAATTGAAATTGAATTAGCCAACATAGAGTACACCAGTAGTTTCAAATGTAGCGTTCCACAATTCATCAGTTGTGTATAACACCCAGTGTTCATCACATCACAGGCATTCCTTAATGCCCATCACACAGTTACCCCATCTCCCCAGCCACCTTTCCTCCAGCAACCCTCAGTTGGTTTCCAATAGTTAGGAACCTGTCATGGATTTTCTTCCTCTCTGGTTTCTTCGCATTCATTTTCCCTCCCTTCCCCTATGATCCTCTGTGCTGTTCCTTCTATTCCACATATGAGTAAAACCATATAATAATTGTTTTTCTCTGACTGACTTATTTTGCTCAGCATAATACCCTCCAGTGCCACCCACATCGATATGCTCAATATTGATCCTTTCTGATGGCTGAGTCATATTCCATTGTATATCTATATACCATGTTTTCTTTATCCATTTATCTGTCGATGGATGTCTTGGTTCCTTCCACGGTTTGGCTATTGTGGACAATGTTGCTATAAACATTCGGGGTGCAGTTGCCCCTTCAGATCACTACATTGGTAGCTTTGGGGTAAATAAAATTGCTGGGTTGTAAGGGAGCTCTGTTTTAAGTTCTTGAGGAACCTCCATATTGTTTTCCAAAGTGGCTGTACCAGTTTTCATTCCCACTTAGAAGTGTAAGAGAGTTCCCCTTTCTCCTCACCAACATTTGTTATTTCTCCGCTTGTTAATTTTTGCAATTCTGACTGGTGTGAAGTGGTATCTCATTGTCATTTGGATTTCTTTTTCCCCATGCCAAGTGATGTTGAGCAGTTTGTCATATGTCTGTTGGCCATTTGTGTGTCTTCTTTGGAGAAATATCTGTTCATATCTTCTGCCCATTTCTTGACTCGCTTATTTGTTTTTTGGGTGTTGAGTTTGGGTGTTGAACGGTAGTAAAGCTTACGGCACATTCATGATGCTTCCACACCCACCTTTGGAAATGCTTCTCTCTCAAGGATACCTGAATATGTTAGTGGAGAGTTGCCGTATACGCAGACTTGCTTTTCCAAGGTGAGTGCATGGCACATTCCTTATTCCCACACGCGCGCGCGCGCGCACACACACACACACACACACACACACACACACACAGAGTTGAACATGTTTCTGTCTCGTCAGGAAAGAAGGTGTTCGTTGAGTGACGGTTTCTCACTGATGCTTTTGGGTTCTTGCTTTTATTCCCCCCGGAGAGTGAAGTGTAGGCGCTTTTTCCGTAGGCTTCCATACACACCCTTGAGAAGCCTTCCGTCAGCCAGAAACAAGCCGTGAGTTGAAAGAGGCGTCCACGCAGACCTCCTTCTCAGAGCGAAGCCTTTCACACTTTTCCTTGTGAAGTAAACTACAGAGATACAAATACTTTATCAATGATTGCTTTAACAAAAAAGGACTAAATATCCCAATCAGAAAACATAGACTGTAAAGAGGAAGCAAGACCCATCTCTATGCTGCCTACCAGAGAATCACTTCAGACCTAAAAATAAAAGCAGATTCGAAGTAATGGGAAACAAAACGATTTATGATGCAAATGGAAGTGAAAAGAAAGTTGGAGTCGTAATATTTTTATGAGACAAAATAAACTGAATTGTGGGGAAGATGGCAGAGTAGAAGGACCCTAAACTCACCTCATCCCACAGATACAACTAGATCACACTCACACCAGAGTCACCCAGAAATGGACCTTCAGATTTCCCAACAAAACTCTACAACTAAATGGAGAGAGGAAATCACATCAAAGATGGTAGGAAGGACAAGGACTCTGTAGGAATCTAAACCCCGTATTTCTGACCACCAGAGGGAGGGAACCACAGTCACAGAGGGGCCAGAAACAAACTACTACACCGGGGAGCCTCTAAAGCGTAGAGACATCCTCATAGCTTGTGGCTTTGAAAATCAGAAGGGATGACATTTGTGAGCGTATACAACCAGCAGACTTAAAGCTTGGAACTTTTAAAAATCAGCTGTCTCAGCTCTGAGAGAGCACAGAAGGTGATCGGAAGCTGAGATCTGTCCTTAAAGAGAAAGCACAGCAAACAGTCTGGAGAAGCTTGGGTGAAGCAGGTTGAAACGTGCTTGAGGATTAAACAAGGGAGACATAGTTCCTGAACTCAGAGTTTGCTAAGGGACTTGTCCAGGAACAAAGGAGCTGGCAGGTTCCATTTCCCTCTACGGCCCCTCATTATAAACACACACCTACCTGCAAGATCAAGCACAATCTAGCAATCACTAACTTGCATAAACCATGGCCCATCCCCACACCTACCACACCTGCTTCAGTCCCAGTGCTGTGGATACCCTCCCTGATAAGACCCACACAATCCTTGACAACAATATGTCTCCCCATCACCCACAGAACACGCATGCATCTTGTTAAAACAGCACACCCCATGTGTTGTGCACAATGACACAGTCCAGATCCAGTCTCTGTTGTTGCTATGCATTACCTTCAGAGGAGAACCAGCATCACCAAGTTAAAAATGTATGTTCTGCCCCGTATTTTCCAGAACAAGCAATATATCTGACCTTCCTCACCGAGAGATATTCTCTGAGAAGTAGGCCAAATGAGCAGACAGAGGACTATGTCCTAAACGAAAGAAGAGGACAAAGCCACAGCAAGAGACCTAAACAAAATGGATATAAGGAACATGCCTGACAGAAAATTTAAGATAACAATTATAAAGATACTCACTGGGGAAATGAAAAGAGGGAGGACATCAGAAGGGGGAACATCACTGAGACTCTTAACAAAGAGATATGAAAGAAATAATCAGAGATGTGGAACACAAGAAATGAAATGAAGAATATCCTAGATAGAATAATTAGCAGGATGGACGAAGCAGAGGAAGAAATTAATGAACTAGAAGACAGTAATGGAAAGTAATCAAGCGGAACAAATGAGAGGAAAAAGAAGTATGCAAAAATGAGAAGAGACTTAGGGAGTTCAGTGACTCCATCCAGTGTAACAACACCCACATTAGAGGGATCCCAGAAGGTGAAAAGGGGGAAAAGGGGGCAGAAAATCTATTTGAGCAAAGAAGAGCTGAAAACTTAACCTAATCTGGTGAAGGAAACCTATACAAATCCATAAGGCATAGAGATCCCCTCCCACAAAGTCAACCGAAGGAGGTCCACATCAAGACACATAGTAATCCAAATGGGAAAAGGTAGTGATAAAGAAAAAACATTTAAAGCAGCAAGATAAAAGAAGACAGGTAACATGCAAGGGAAAGCCCATAAAGCTATCAGCTGAGTTTTCAGCAGAAACTATGCAGGACAGAAGAAAGTGGCGTTAAATATTCAAAGTGCTGAATGAGAAAAATCTGCAGCAAGGAATAATTTATCCAGCAAGCCTATCCTTCAGAAAAGAAGGGGAGAAAAAGAGTTTCTTAGCCACACAAACTAAAAGAGTTCATGACCACTAAATTAACTACAAAAAATATTGAAGGGGACACTATGAGTGGAAAAAAACCGTAAGTGAGAGTATGACAATAATGAATCAAGGAAGCAGTAAAAATAAGTATTTCTGTAAAAATCAGTTAAGGGATTCACAAAATAAAAGTATGTAAAATATGAAAACATATACCCTAACACATGAGGAGGAGTCAACAGTGGGTTTGAACTTAAACAGCATTCAACTTAATATAGACCGAAAAGGCTATATATAATCCAGGGGGTCACCACAAACCCAAAGCACTAATACACATGCAAAAGATAAAGGGAAAGAAATCCAAGAATATCATTAAAGAAAACGAGCAAACCATGAGAGAGAGAGCAAGAGAAGAAAGGATCAGAGAAAAACTACACAAAAAACTATGAAACAAGTAACAAAACATCAATAAATACATGTCTAATGATAATCAGTTTGAATGTAAATGGACTAAATGCTCCAAGCAAAAGAGCATGACAGAGTTTGTCTATATATATAAAAGATTTCACACCTAAAGACACCTGCAGATGGAAATTAAGAGATGGAGAAACATTAATCATGCAAGTGGATGTCAAAAGAAGTCAGAGTAGCAATCCCTATATCAGACCAAATAGACTTTTTTAAAATTGAAATTGAATTAGCCAACATAGAGTACACCAGTAGTTTCAAATGTAGTGTTCCACAATTCATCAGTTGTGTATAACACCCAGTGTTCATCACATCACAGGCATTCCTTAATGCCCATCACACAGTTACCCCATCTCCCCAGCCACCTTTCCTCCAGCAACCCTCAGTTGGTTTCCAATAGTTAGGAACCTGTCATGGATTTTCTTCCTCTCTGGTTTCTTCGCATTCATTTTCCCTCCCTTCCCCTATGATCCTCTGTGCTGTTCCTTCTATTCCACATATGAGTAAAACCATATAATAATTGTTTTTCTCTGACTGACTTATTTTGCTCAGCATAATACCCTCCAGTGCCATCCACATCGATATGCTCAATATTGATCCTTTCTGATGGCTGAGTCATATTCCATTGTATATGTATATACCATGTTTTCTTTATCCATTTATCTGTCGATGGATGTCTTGGTTCCTTCCACGGTTTGGCTATTGTGGACAATGTTGCTATAAACATTCGGGGTGCAGTTGCCCCTTCAGATCACTACATTGGTAGCTTTGGGGTAAATAAAATTGCTGGGTTGTAAGGGAGCTCTGTTTTAAGTTCTTGAGGAACCTCCATATTGTTTTCCAAAGTGGCTGTACCAGTTTTCATTCCCACGTAGAAGTGTAAGAGAGTTCCCCTTTCTCCTCACCAACATTTGTTATTTCTCCGCTTGTTAATTTTTGCAATTCTGACTGGTGTGAAGTGGTATCTCACTGTCATTTGGATTTCTTTTTCCCCATGCCAAGTGATGTTGAGCAGTTTGTCATATGTCTGTTGGCCATTTGTGTGTCTTCTTTGGAGAAATATCTGTTCATATCTTCTGCCCATTTCTTGACTCGCTTATTTGTTTTTTGGGTGTTGAGTTTGGGTGTTGAACGGTAGTAAAGCGTACGGCACATTCATGATGCTTCCACACCCACTTTTGGAAATGCTTCTCTCTCAAGGATACCTGAATATGTTAGTGGAGAGTTGCCGTATACGCAGACTTGCTTTTCCCAGGTGAGTGCATGGCACATTCCTTATTCCCTCACGCGCGCGCGCGCACACACACACACACACACACACACACACACACACAGAGTTGAACATGTTTCTGTCTCGTCAGGAAAGAAGGTGTTCGTTGAGTGACGGTTTCTCACTGATGCTTTTGGGTTCTTGCTTTTATTCCTCCCGGAGAGTGAAGTGTAGGCGCTTTTTCCGTAGGCTTGCGTACACACCCTTGAGAAGCCTTCCGTCAGCCAGAAACAAGCCGTGAGTTGAAAGAGGCGTCCACGCAGACCTCCTTCTCAGAGCGAAGCCTTTCACACTTTTCCTTGTGAAGTAAACTAGAGAGATACAAATACTTTATCAATGATTGCTTTAACAAAAAAGGACTAAATATCCCAATCAGAAAACATAGACTGTAAAGAGGAAGCAAGACCCATCTCTATGCTGCCTACCAGAGAATCACTTCAGACCTAAAAATAAAAGCAGATTCGAAGTAATGGGAAACAAAACGATTTATGATGCAAATGGAAGTGAAAAGAAAGTTGGAGTCGTAATATTTTTATGAGACAAAATAAACTGAATTGTGGGGAAGATGGCAGAGTAGAAGGACCCTAAACTCACCTCATCCCACAGATACAACTAGATCACACTCACACCAGAGTCACCCAGAAATGGACCTTCAGATTTCCCAACAAAACTCTACAACTAAATGGAGAGAGGAAATCACATCAAAGATGGTAGGAAGGACAAGGACTCTGTAGGAATCTAAACCCCGTATTTCTGACCACCAGAGGGAGGGAACCACAGTCACAGAGGGGCCAGAATCAAACTACTACACCGGGGAGCCTCTAAAGCGTAGAGACATCCTCATAGCTTATGGCTTTGAAAATCAGAAGGGATGACATTTGTGAGCGTATACAACCAGCAGACTTAAAGCTTGGAACTTTTAAAAATCAGCTGTCTCAGCTCTGAGAGAGCACAGAAGGTGATCGGAAGCTGAGATCTGTCCTTAAAGAGAAAGCACAGCAAACAGTCTGGAGAAGCTTGGGTGAAGCAGGTTGAAACGTGCTTGAGGATTAAACAAGGGAGACATAGTTCCTGAACTCAGAGTTTGCTAAGGGACTTGTCCAGGAACAAAGGAGCTGGCAGGTTCCATTTCCCTCTACGGCCCCTCATTATAAACACACACCTACCTGCAAGATCAAGCACAATCTAGCAATCACTAACTTGCATAAACCATGGCCCATCCCCACACCTACCACACCTGCTTCAGTCCCAGTGCTGTGGATACCCTCCCTGATAAGACCCACACAATCCTTGACAACAATATGTCTCCCCATCACCCACAGAACACGCATGCATCTTGTTAAAACAGCACACCCCATGTGTTGTGCACAATGACACAGTCCAGATCCAGTCTCTGTTGTTGCTATGCATTACCTTCAGAGGAGAACCAGCATCACCAAGTTAAAAATGTATGTTCTGCCCCGTATTTTCAAGAACAAGCAATATATCTGACCTTCCTCACCGAGAGATATTCTCTGAGAAGTAGGCCAAATGAGCAGACAGAGGACTATGTCCTAAACGAAAGAAGAGGACAAAGCCACAGCAAGAGACCTAAACAAAATGGATATAAGGAACATGCCTGACAGAAAATTTAAGATAACAATTATAAAGATACTCACTGGGGAAATGAAAAGAGGGAGGACATCAGAAGGGGAACATCACTGAGACTCTTAACAAAGAGATATGAAAGAAATTATCAGAGATGTGGAACACAAGAAATGAAATGAAAAATATACTAGATAGAATAATTAGCAGGATGGACGAAGCAGAGGAACAAATTAATGATCTAGAAGACAGTAATGGAAAGTAATCAAGCGGAACAAATGAGAGGAAAAAGAAGTATGCAAAAATGAGAAGAGACTTAGGGAATTCAGTGACTCCATCCAGTGTAACAACACCCACATTAGAGGGATCCCAGAAGGTGAAAAGGGGGAAAAGGGGGCAGAAAATCTATTTGAGCAAAGAAGAGCTGAAAACTTAACCTAATCTGGTGAAGGAAACCTATACAAATCCATAAGGCATAGAGATCCCCTCCCACAAAGTCAACCGAAGGAGGTCCACATCAAGACACATAGTAATCCAAATGGGAAAAGGTAGTGATAAAGAAAATCATTTAAAGCAGCAAGATAAAAGAAGACAGGTAACATGCAAGGGAAAGCCCATAAAGCTATCAGCTGAGTTTTCAGCAGAAACTATGCAGGACAGAAGAAAGTGGCGTTAAATATTCAAAGTGCTGAATGAGAAAAATCTGCAGCAAGGAATAATTTATCCAGCAAGCCTATCCTTCAGAAAAGAAGGGGAGAAAAAGAGTTTCTTAGCCACACAAACTAAAAGAGTTCATGACCACTAAATTAACTACAAAAAATATTGAAGGGGACACTATGAGTGGAAAAAAACCGTAAGTGAGAGTATGACAATAATGAATCAAGGAAGCAGTAAAAATAAGTATTTCTGTAAAAATCAGTTAAGGGATTCACAAAATAAAAGTATGTAAAATATGAAAACATATACCCTAACACATGAGGAGGAGTCAACAGTGGGTTTGAACTTAAACAGCATTCAACTTAATATAGACCGAAAAGGCTATATATAATCCAGGGGGTCACCACAAACCCAAAGCACTAATACACATGCAAAAGATAAAGGGAAAGAAATCCAAGAATATCATTAAAGAAAACGAGCAAACCATGAGAGAGAGAGCAAGAGAAGAAAGGATCAGAGAAAAACTACACAAAAAACTATGAAACAAGTAACAAAACATCAATAAATACATGTCTAATGATAATCAGTTTGAATGTAAATGGACTAAATGCTCCAAGCAAAAGAGCATGACAGAGTTTGTCTATATATATAAAAGATTTCACACCTAAAGACACCTGCAGATGGAAATTAAGAGATGGAGAAACATGAATCATGCAAGTGGATGTCAAAAGAAGTCAGAGTAGCAATCCTTATATCAGACCAAATAGAGTTTTTTAAAATTGAAATTGAATTAGCCAACATAGAGTACACCAGTAGTTTCAAATGTAGCGTTCCACAATTCATCAGTTGTGTATAACACCCAGTGTTCTTTTCTCTGACTGACTTATTTTGCTCAGCATAATACCCTCCAGTGCCATCCACATCGATATGCTAAATATTGATCCTTTCTGATGGCTGAGTCATATTCCATTGTATATCTATATACCATGTTTTCTTTATCCATTTATCTGTCGATGGATGTCTTGGTTCCTTCCACGGTTTGGCTATTGTCGACAATGTTGCTATAAACATTCGGGGTGCAGTTGCCCCTTCAGATCACTACATTGGTAGCTTTGGGGTAAATAAAATTGCTGGGTTGTAAGGGAGCTCTGTTTTAAGTTCTTGAGGAACCTCCATATTGTTTTCCAAAGTGGCTGTACCAGTTTTCATTCCCACGTAGAAGTGTAAGAGAGTTCCCCTTTCTCCTCACCAACATTTGTTATTTCTCCGCTTGTTAATTTTTGCAATTCTGACTGGTGTGAAGTGGTATCTCACTGTCATTTGGATTTCTTTTTCCCCATGCCAAGTGATGTTGAGCAGTTTGTCATATGTCTGTTGGCCATTTGTGTGTCTTCTTTGGAGAAATATCTGTTCATATCTTCTGCCCATTTCTTGACTCGCTTATTTGTTTTTTGGGTGTTGAGTTTGGGTGTTGAACGGTAGTAAAGCTTACGGCACATTCATGATGCTTCCACACCCACTTTTGGAAATGCTTCTCTCTCAAGGATACCTGAATATGTTAGTGGAGAGTTGCCGTATACGCAGACTTGCTTTTCCCAGGGGAGTGCATGGCACATTCCTTATTCCCTCACGCGCGCGCGCGCACACACACACACACACACACACACACACACACACACAGAGTTGAACATGTTTCTGTCTCGTCAGGAAAGAAGGTGTTCGTTGAGTGACGGTTTCTCACTGATGCTTTTGGGTTCTTGCTTTTATTCCTCCCGGAGAGTGAAGTGTAGGCGCTTTTTCCGTAGGCTTGCGTACACACCCTTGAGAAGCCTTCCGTCAGCCAGAAACAAGCCGTGAGTTGAAAGAGGCGTCCACGCAGACCTCCTTCTCAGAGCGAAGCCTTTCACACTTTTCCTTGTGAAGTAAACTAGAGAGATACAAATACTTTATCAATGATTGCTTTAACAAAAAAGGACTAAATATCCCAATCAGAAAACATAGACTGTAAAGGGGAAGCAAGACCCATCTCTATGCTGCCTACCAGAGAATCACTTCAGACCTAAAAATAAAAGCAGATTCGAAGTAATGGGAAACAAAACCATTTATGATGCAAATGGAAGTGAAAAGAAAGTTGGAGTCGTAATATTTTTATGAGACAAAATAAACTGAATTGTGGGGAAGATGGCAGAGTAGAAGGACCCTAAACTCACCTCATCCCACAGATACAACTAGATCACACTCACACCAGAGTCACCCAGAAATGGACCTTCAGATTTCCCAACAAAACTCTACAACTAAATGGAGAGAGGAAATCACATCAAAGATGGTAGGAAGGACAAGGACTCTGTAGGAATCTAAACCCCGTATTTCTGACCACCAGAGGGAGGGAACCACAGTCACAGAGGGGCCAGAATCAAACTACTACACCGGGGAGCCTCTAAAGCGTAGAGACATCCTCATAGCTTATGGCTTTGAAAATCAGAATGGATGACATTTGTGAGCGTATACAACCAGCAGACTTAAAGCTTGGAACTTTTAAAAATCAGCTGTCTCAGCTCTGAGAGAGCACAAAAGGTGATCGGAAGCTGAGATCTGTCCTTAAAGAGAAAGCACAGCAAACAGTCTGGAGAAGCTTGGGTGAAGCAGGTTGAAACGTGCTTGAGGATTAAACAAGGGAGACATAGTTCCTGAACTCAGAGTTTGCTAAGGGACTTGTCCAGGAACAAAGGAGCTGGCAGGTTCCATTTCCCTCTACGGCCCCTCATTATAAACACACACCTACCTGCAAGATCAAGCACAATCTAGCAATCACTAACTTGCATAAACCATGGCCCATCCCCACACCTACCACACCTGCTTCAGTCCCAGTGCTGTGGATACCCTCCCTGATAAGACCCACACAATCCTTGACAACAATATGTCTCCCCATCACCCACAGAACACGCATGCATCTTGTTAAAACAGCACACCCCATGTGTTGTGCACAATGACACAGTCCAGATCCAGTCTCTGTTGTTGCTATGCATTACCTTCAGAGGAGAACCAGCATCACCAAGTTAAAAATGTATGTTCTGCCCCGTATTTTCAAGAACAAGCAATATATCTGACCTTCCTCACCGAGAGATATTCTCTGAGAAGTAGGCCAAATGAGCAGACAGAGGACTATGTCCTAAACGAAAGAAGAGGACAAAGCCACAGCAAGAGACCTAAACAAAATGGATATAAGGAACATGCCTGACAGAAAATTTAAGATAACAATTATAAAGATACTCACTGGGGAAATGAAAAGAGGGAGGACATCAGAAGGGGAACATCACTGAGACTCTTAACAAAGAGATATGAAAGAAATTATCAGAGATGTGGAACACAAGAAATGAAATGAAAAATATACTAGATAGAATAATTAGCAGGATGGACGAAGCAGAGGAACAAATTAATGATCTAGAAGACAGTAATGGAAAGTAATCAAGCGGAACAAATGAGAGGAAAAAGAAGTATGCAAAAATGAGAAGAGACTTAGGGAATTCAGTGACTCCATCCAGTGTAACAACACCCACATTAGAGGGATCCCAGAAGGTGAAAAGGGGGAAAAGGGGGCAGAAAATCTATTTGAGCAAAGAAGAGCTGAAAACTTAACCTAATCTGGTGAAGGAAACCTATACAAATCCATAAGGCATAGAGATCCCCTCCCACAAAGTCAACCGAAGGAGGTCCACATCAAGACACATAGTAATCCAAATGGGAAAAGGTAGTGATAAAGAAAATCATTTAAAGCAGCAAGATAAAAGAAGACAGGTAACATGCAAGGGAAAGCCCATAAAGCTATCAGCTGAGTTTTCAGCAGAAACTATGCAGGACAGAAGAAAGTGGCGTTAAATATTCAAAGTGCTGAATGAGAAAAATCTGCAGCAAGGAATAATTTATCCAGCAAGCCTATCCTTCAGAAAAGAAGGGGAGAAAAAGAGTTTCTTAGCCACACAAACTAAAAGAGTTCATGACCACTAAATTAACTACAAAAAATATTGAAGGGGACACTATGAGTGGAAAAAAACCGTAAGTGAGAGTATGACAATAATGAATCAAGGAAGCAGTAAAAATAAGTATTTCTGTAAAAATCAGTTAAGGGATTCACAAAATAAAAGTATGTAAAATATGAAAACATATACCCTAACACATGAGGAGGAGTCAACAGTGGGTTTGAACTTAAACAGCATTCAACTTAATATAGACCGAAAAGGCTATATATAATCCAGGGGGTCACCACAAACCCAAAGCACTAATACACATGCAAAAGATAAAGGGAAAGAAATCCAAGAATATCATTAAAGAAAACGAGCAAACCATGAGAGAGAGAGCAAGAGAAGAAAGGATCAGAGAAAAACTACACAAAAAACTATGAAACAAGTAACAAAACATCAATAAATACATGTCTAATGATAATCAGTTTGAATGTAAATGGACTAAATGCTCCAAGCAAAAGAGCATGACAGAGTTTGTCTATATATATAAAAGATTTCACACCTAAAGACACCTGCAGATGGAAATTAAGAGATGGAGAAACATGAATCATGCAAGTGGATGTCAAAAGAAGTCAGAGTAGCAATCCTTATATCAGACCAAATAGAGTTTTTTAAAATTGAAATTGAATTAGCCAACATAGAGTACACCAGTAGTTTCAAATGTAGCGTTCCACAATTCATCAGTTGTGTATAACACCCAGTGTTCTTTTCTCTGACTGACTTATTTTGCTCAGCATAATACCCTCCAGTGCCATCCACATCGATATGCTAAATATTGATCCTTTCTGATGGCTGAGTCATATTCCATTGTATATCTATATACCATGTTTTCTTTATCCATTTATCTGTCGATGGATGTCTTGGTTCCTTCCACGGTTTGGCTATTGTCGACAATGTTGCTATAAACATTCGGGGTGCAGTTGCCCCTTCAGATCACTACATTGGTAGCTTTGGGGTAAATAAAATTGCTGGGTTGTAAGGGAGCTCTGTTTTAAGTTCTTGAGGAACCTCCATATTGTTTTCCAAAGTGGCTGTACCAGTTTTCATTCCCACGTAGAAGTGTAAGAGAGTTCCCCTTTCTCCTCACCAACATTTGTTATTTCTCCGCTTGTTAATTTTTGCAATTCTGACTGGTGTGAATTGGTATCTCACTGTCATTTGGATTTCTTTATCCCCATGCCAAGTGATGTTGAGCAGTTTGTCATATGTCTGTTGGCCATTTGTGTGTCTTCTTTGGAGAAATATCTGTTCATATCTTCTGCCCATTTCTTGACTCGCTTATTTGTTTTTTGGGTGTTGAGTTTGGGTGTTGAACGGTAGTAAAGCTTACGGCACATTCATGATGCTTCCACACCCACTTTTGGAAATGCTTCTCTCTCAAGGATACCTGAATATGTTAGTGGAGAGTTGCCGTATACGCAGACTTGCTTTTCCCAGGGGAGTGCATGGCACATTCCTTATTCCCTCACGCGCGCGCGCGCGCACACACACACACACACACACACACACACACACACACACAGAGTTGAACATGTTTCTGTCTCGTCAGGAAAGAAGGTGTTCGTTGAGTGACGGTTTCTCACTGATGCTTTTGGGTTCTTGCTTTTATTCCCCCCGGAGAGTGAAGTGTAGGCGCTTTTTCCTTAGGCTTCCGTACACACCCTTGAGAAGCCTTCCGTCAGCCAGAAACAAGCCGTGAGTTGAAAGAGGCGTCCACGCAGACCTCCTTCTCAGAGCGAAGCCTTTCACACTTTTCCTTGTGAAGTAAACTAGAGAGATACAAATACTTTATCAATGATTGCTTTAACAAAAAAGGACTAAATATCCCAATCAGAAAACATAGACTGTAAAGAGGAAGCAAGACCCATCTCTATGCTGCCTACCAGAGAATCACTTCAGACCTAAAAATAAAAGCAGATTCGAAGTAATGGGAAACAAAACGATTTATGATGCAAATGGAAGTGAAAAGAAAGTTGGAGTCGTAATATTTTTATGAGACAAAATAAACTGAATTGTGGGGAAGATGGCAGAGTAGAAGGACCCTAAACTCACCTCATCCCACAGATACAACTAGATCACACTCACACCAGAGTCACCCAGAAATGGACCTTCAGATTTCCCAACAAAACTCTACAACTAAATGGAGAGAGGAAATCACATCAAAGATGGTAGGAAGGACAAGGACTCTGTAGGAATCTAAACCCCGTATTTCTGACCACCAGAGGGAGGGAACCACAGTCACAGAGGGGCCAGAAACAAACTACTACACCGGGGAGCCTCTAAAGCGTAGAGACATCCTCATAGCTTATGGCTTTGAAAATCAGAAGGGATGACATTTGTGAGCGTATACAACCAGCAGACTTAAAGCTTGGAACTTTTAAAAATCAGCTGTCTCAGCTCTGAGAGAGCACAGAAGGTGATCGGAAGCTGAGATCTGTCCTTAAAGAGAAAGCACAGCAAACAGTCTGGAGAAGCTTGGGTGAAGCAGGTTGAAACGTGCTTGAGGATTAAACAAGGGAGACATAGTACCTGAACTCAGAGTTTGCTAAGGGACTTGTCCAGGAACAAAGGAGCTGGCAGGTTCCATTTCCCTCTACGGCCCCTCATTATAAACACACACCTACCTGCAAGATCAAGCACAATCTAGCAATCACTAACTTGCATAAACCATGGCCCATCCCCACACCTACCACACCTGCTTCAGTCCCAGTGCTGTGGATACCCTCCCTGATAAGACCCACACAATCCTTGACAACAATATGTCTCCCCACCCCCCACAGAACACGCATGCATCTTGTTAAAACAGCACACCCCATGTGTTGTGCACAATGACACAGTCCAGATCCAGTCTCTGTTGTTGCTATGCATTACCTTCAGAGGAGAACCAGCATCACCAAGTTAAAAATGTATGTTCTGCCCCGTATTTTCAAGAACAAGCAATATATCTGACCTTCCTCACCGAGAGATATTCTCTGAGAAGTAGGCCAAATGAGCAGACAGAGGACTATGTCCTAAACGAAAGAAGAGGACAAAGACACAGCAAGAGACCTAAACAAAATGGATATAAGGAACATGCCTGACAGAAAATTTAAGATAACAATTATAAAGATACTCACTGGGGAAATGAAAAGAGGGAGGACATCAGAAGGGGGAACATCATTGAGACTCTTAACAAAGAGATATGAAAGAAATTATCAGAGATGTGGAACACAAGAAATGAAATTAAGAATATCCTAGATAGAATAATTAGCAGGATGGACGAAGCAGAGGAACAAATTAATGATCTAGAAGACAGTAATGGAAAGTAATCAAGCGGAACAAATGAGAGGAAAAAGAAGTATGCAAAAATGAGAAGAGACTTAGGGAATTCAGTGACTCCATCCAGTGTAACAACACCCACATTAGAGGGATCCCAGAAGGTGAAAAGGGGGAAAAGGGGGCAGAAAATCTATTTGAGCAAAGAAGAGCTGAAAACTTAACCTAATCTGGTGAAGGAAACCTATACAAATCCATAAGGCATAGAGATCCCCTCCCACAAAGTCAACCGAAGGAGGTCCACATCAAGACACATAGTAATCCAAATGGGAAAAGGTAGTGATAAAGAAAAAACATTTAAAGCAGCAAGATAAAAGAAGACAGGTAACATGCAAGGGAAAGCCCATAAAGCTATCAGCTGAGTTTTCAGCAGAAACTATGCAGGACAGAAGAAAGTGGCGTTAAATATTCAAAGTGCTGAATGAGAAAAATCTGCAGCAAGGAATAATTTATCCAGCAAGCCTATCCTTCAGAAAAGAAGGGGAGAAAAAGAGTTTCTTAGCCACACAAACTAAAAGAGTTCATGACCACTAAATTAACTACAAAAAATATTGAAGGGGACACTATGAGTGGAAAAAAATCGTAAGTGAGAGTATGACAATAATGAATCAAGGAAGCAGTAAAAATAAGTATTTCTGTAAAAATCAGTTAAGGGATTCACAAAATAAAAGGATGTAAAATATGAAAACATATACCCTAACACATGAGGAGGAGTCAACAGTGGGTTTGAACTTAAACAGCATTCAACTTAATATAGACCGAAAAGGCTATATATAATCCAGGGGGTCACCACAAACCCAAAGCACTAATACACATGCAAAAGATAAAGGGAAAGAAATCCAAGAATATCATTAAAGAAAACGAGCAAACCATGAGAGAGAGAGCAAGAGAAGAAAGGATCAGAGAAAAACTACACAAAAAACTATGAAACAAGTAACAAAACATCAATAAATACATGTCTAATGATAATCAGTTTGAATGTAAATGGACTAAATGCTCCAAGCAAAAGAGCATGACAGAGTTTGTCTATATATATAAAAGATTTCACACCTAAAGACACCTGCAGATGGAAATTAAGAGATGGAGAAACATGAATCATGCAAGTGGATGTCAAAAGAAGTCAGAGTAGCAATCCTTATATCAGACCAAATAGAGTTTTTTAAAATTGAAATTGAATTAGCCAACATAGAGTACACCAGTAGTTTCAAATGTAGCGTTCCACAATTCATCAGTTGTGTATAACACCCAGTGTTCTTTTCTCTGACTGACTTATTTTGCTCAGCATAATACCCTCCAGTGCCATCCACATCGATATGCTAAATATTGATCCTTTCTGATGGCTGAGTCATATTCCATTGTATATCTATATACCATGTTTTCTTTATCCATTTATCTGTCGATGGATGTCTTGGTTCCTTCCACGGTTTGGCTATTGTCGACAATGTTGCTATAAACATTCGGGGTGCAGTTGCCCCTTCAGATCACTACATTGGTAGCTTTGGGGTAAATAAAATTGCTGGGTTGTAAGGGAGCTCTGTTTTAAGTTCTTGAGGAACCTCCATATTGTTTTCCAAAGTGGCTGTACCAGTTTTCATTCCCACGTAGAAGTGTAAGAGAGTTCCCCTTTCTCCTCACCAACATTTGTTATTTCTCCGCTTGTTAATTTTTGCAATTCTGACTGGTGTGAAGTGGTATCTCACTGTCATTTGGATTTCTTTTTCCCCATGCCAAGTGATGTTGAGCAGTTTGTCATATGTCTGTTGGCCATTTGTGTGTCTTCTTTGGAGAAATATCTGTTCATATCTTCTGCCCATTTCTTGACTCGCTTATTTGTTTTTTGGGTGTTGAGTTTGGGTGTTGAACGGTAGTAAAGCTTACGGCACATTCATGATGCTTCCACACCCACTTTTGGAAATGCTTCTCTCTCAAGGATACCTGAATATGTTAGTGGAGAGTTGCCGTATACGCAGACTTGCTTTTCCCAGGGGAGTGCATGGCACATTCCTTATTCCCTCACGCGCGCGCGCGCACACACACACACACACACACACACACACACACACACAGAGTTGAACATGTTTCTGTCTCGTCAGGAAAGAAGGTGTTCGTTGAGTGACGGTTTCTCACTGATGCTTTTGGGTTCTTGCTTTTATTCCTCCCGGAGAGTGAAGTGTAGGCGCTTTTTCCGTAGGCTTGCGTACACACCCTTGAGAAGCCTTCCGTCAGCCAGAAACAAGCCGTGAGTTGAAAGAGGCGTCCACGCAGACCTCCTTCTCAGAGCGAAGCCTTTCACACTTTTCCTTGTGAAGTAAACTAGAGAGATACAAATACTTTATCAATGATTGCTTTAACAAAAAAGGACTAAATATCCCAATCAGAAAACATAGACTGTAAAGAGGAAGCAAGACCCATCTCTATGCTGCCTACCAGAGAATCACTTCAGACCTAAAAATAAAAGCAGATTCGAAGTAATGGGAAACAAAACGATTTATGATGCAAATGGAAGTGAAAAGAAAGTTGGAGTCGTAATATTTTTATGAGACAAAATAAACTGAATTGTGGGGAAGATGGCAGAGTAGAAGGACCCTAAACTCACCTCATCCCACAGATACAACTAGATCACACTCACACCAGAGTCACCCAGAAATGGACCTTCAGATTTCCCAACAAAACTCTACAACTAAATGGAGAGAGGAAATCACATCAAAGATGGTAGGAAGGACAAGGACTCTGTAGGAATCTAAACCCCGTATTTCTGACCACCAGAGGGAGGGAACCACAGTCACAGAGGGGCCAGAATCAAACTACTACACCGGGGAGCCTCTAAAGCGTAGAGACATCCTCATAGCTTATGGCTTTGAAAATCAGAAGGGATGACATTTGTGAGCGTATACAACCAGCAGACTTAAAGCTTGGAACTTTTAAAAATCAGCTGTCTCAGCTCTGAGAGAGCACAAAAGGTGATCGGAAGCTGAGATCTGTCCTTAAAGAGAAAGCACAGCAAACAGTCTGGAGAAGCTTGGGTGAAGCAGGTTGAAACGTGCTTGAGGATTAAACAAGGGAGACATAGTTCCTGAACTCAGAGTTTGCTAAGGGACTTGTCCAGGAACAAAGGAGCTGGCAGGTTCCATTTCCCTCTACGGCCCCTCATTATAAACACACACCTACCTGCAAGATCAAGCACAATCTAGCAATCACTAACTTGCATAAACCATGGCCCATCCCCACACCTACCACACCTGCTTCAGTCCCAGTGCTGTGGATACCCTCCCTGATAAGACCCACACAATCCTTGACAACAATATGTCTCCCCATCACCCACAGAACACGCATGCATCTTGTTAAAACAGCACACCCCATGTGTTGTGCACAATGACACAGTCCAGATCCAGTCTCTGTTGTTGCTATGCATTACCTTCAGAGGAGAACCAGCATCACCAAGTTAAAAATGTATGTTCTGCCCCGTATTTTCAAGAACAAGCAATATATCTGACCTTCCTCACCGAGAGATATTCTCTGAGAAGTAGGCCAAATGAGCAGACAGAGGACTATGTCCTAAACGAAAGAAGAGGACAAAGCCACAGCAAGAGACCTAAACAAAATGGATATAAGGAACATGCCTGACAGAAAATTTAAGATAACAATTATAAAGATACTCACTGGGGAAATGAAAAGAGGGAGGACATCAGAAGGGGAACATCACTGAGACTCTTAACAAAGAGATATGAAAGAAATTATCAGAGATGTGGAACACAAGAAATGAAATGAAAAATATACTAGATAGAATAATTAGCAGGATGGACGAAGCAGAGGAACAAATTAATGATCTAGAAGACAGTAATGGAAAGTAATCAAGCGGAACAAATGAGAGGAAAAAGAAGTATGCAAAAATGAGAAGAGACTTAGGGAATTCAGTGACTCCATCCAGTGTAACAACACCCACATTAGAGGGATCCCAGAAGGTGAAAAGGGGGAAAAGGGGGCAGAAAATCTATTTGAGCAAAGAAGAGCTGAAAACTTAACCTAATCTGGTGAAGGAAACCTATACAAATCCATAAGGCATAGAGATCCCCTCCCACAAAGTCAACCGAAGGAGGTCCACATCAAGACACATAGTAATCCAAATGGGAAAAGGTAGTGATAAAGAAAATCATTTAAAGCAGCAAGATAAAAGAAGACAGGTAACATGCAAGGGAAAGCCCATAAAGCTATCAGCTGAGTTTTCAGCAGAAACTATGCAGGACAGAAGAAAGTGGCGTTAAATATTCAAAGTGCTGAATGAGAAAAATCTGCAGCAAGGAATAATTTATCCAGCAAGCCTATCCTTCAGAAAAGAAGGGGAGAAAAAGAGTTTCTTAGCCACACAAACTAAAAGAGTTCATGACCACTAAATTAACTACAAAAAATATTGAAGGGGACACTATGAGTGGAAAAAAACCGTAAGTGAGAGTATGACAATAATGAATCAAGGAAGCAGTAAAAATAAGTATTTCTGTAAAAATCAGTTAAGGGATTCACAAAATAAAAGTATGTAAAATATGAAAACATATACCCTAACACATGAGGAGGAGTCAACAGTGGGTTTGAACTTAAACAGCATTCAACTTAATATAGACCGAAAAGGCTATATATAATCCAGGGGGTCACCACAAACCCAAAGCACTAATACACATGCAAAAGATAAAGGGAAAGAAATCCAAGAATATCATTAAAGAAAACGAGCAAACCATGAGAGAGAGAGCAAGAGAAGAAAGGATCAGAGAAAAACTACACAAAAAACTATGAAACAAGTAACAAAACATCAATAAATACATGTCTAATGATAATCAGTTTGAATGTAAATGGACTAAATGCTCCAAGCAAAAGAGCATGACAGAGTTTGTCTATATATATAAAAGATTTCACACCTAAAGACACCTGCAGATGGAAATTAAGAGATGGAGAAACATGAATCATGCAAGTGGATGTCAAAAGAAGTCAGAGTAGCAATCCTTATATCAGACCAAATAGAGTTTTTTAAAATTGAAATTGAATTAGCCAACATAGAGTACACCAGTAGTTTCAAATGTAGCGTTCCACAATTCATCAGTTGTGTATAACACCCAGTGTTCTTTTCTCTGACTGACTTATTTTGCTCAGCATAATACCCTCCAGTGCCATCCACATCGATATGCTAAATATTGATCCTTTCTGATGGCTGAGTCATATTCCATTGTATATCTATATACCATGTTTTCTTTATCCATTTATCTGTCGATGGATGTCTTGGTTCCTTCCACGGTTTGGCTATTGTCGACAATGTTGCTATAAACATTCGGGGTGCAGTTGCCCCTTCAGATCACTACATTGGTAGCTTTGGGGTAAATAAAATTGCTGGGTTGTAAGGGAGCTCTGTTTTAAGTTCTTGAGGAACCTCCATATTGTTTTCCAAAGTGGCTGTACCAGTTTTCATTCCCACGTAGAAGTGTAAGAGAGTTCCCCTTTCTCCTCACCAACATTTGTTATTTCTCCGCTTGTTAATTTTTGCAATTCTGACTGGTGTGAATTGGTATCTCACTGTCATTTGGATTTCTTTATCCCCATGCCAAGTGATGTTGAGCAGTTTGTCATATGTCTGTTGGCCATTTGTGTGTCTTCTTTGGAGAAATATCTGTTCATATCTTCTGCCCATTTCTTGACTCGCTTATTTGTTTTTTGGGTGTTGAGTTTGGGTGTTGAACGGTAGTAAAGCTTACGGCACATTCATGATGCTTCCACACCCACTTTTGGAAATGCTTCTCTCTCAAGGATACCTGAATATGTTAGTGGAGAGTTGCCGTATACGCAGACTTGCTTTTCCCAGGGGAGTGCATGGCACATTCCTTATTCCCTCACGCGCGCGCGCGCGCACACACACACACACACACACACACACACACACACACACAGAGTTGAACATGTTTCTGTCTCGTCAGGAAAGAAGGTGTTCGTTGAGTGACGGTTTCTCACTGATGCTTTTGGGTTCTTGCTTTTATTCCCCCCGGAGAGTGAAGTGTAGGCGCTTTTTCCGTAGGCTTCCGTACACACCCTTGAGAAGCCTTCCGTCAGCCAGAAACAAGCCGTGAGTTGAAAGAGGCGTCCACGCAGACCTCCTTCTCAGAGCGAAGCCTTTCACACTTTTCCTTGTGAAGTAAACTAGAGAGATACAAATACTTTATCAATGATTGCTTTAACAAAAAAGGACTAAATATCCCAATCAGAAAACATAGACTGTAAAGAGGAAGCAAGACCCATCTCTATGCTGCCTACCAGAGAATCACTTCAGACCTAAAAATAAAAGCAGATTCGAAGTAATGGGAAACAAAACGATTTATGATGCAAATGGAAGTGAAAAGAAAGTTGGAGTCGTAATATTTTTATGAGACAAAATAAACTGAATTGTGGGGAAGATGGCAGAGTAGAAGGACCCTAAACTCACCTCATCCCACAGATACAACTAGATCACACTCACACCAGAGTCACCCAGAAATGGACCTTCAGATTTCCCAACAAAACTCTACAACTAAATGGAGAGAGGAAATCACATCAAAGATGGTAGGAAGGACAAGGACTCTGTAGGAATCTAAACCCCGTATTTCTGACCACCAGAGGGAGGGAACCACAGTCACAGAGGGGCCAGAAACAAACTACTACACCGGGGAGCCTCTAAAGCGTAGAGACATCCTCATAGCTTGTGGCTTTGAAAATCAGAAGGGATGACATTTGTGAGCGTATACAACCAGCAGACTTAAAGCTTGGAACTTTTAAAAATCAGCTGTCTCAGCTCTGAGAGAGCACAGAAGGTGATCGGAAGCTGAGATCTGTCCTTAAAGAGAAAGCACAGCAAACAGTCTGGAGAAGCTTGGGTGAAGCAGGTTGAAACGTGCTTGAGGATTAAACAAGGGAGACATAGTTCCTGAACTCAGAGTTTGCTAAGGGACTTGTCCAGGAACAAAGGAGCTGGCAGGTTCCATTTCCCTCTACGGCCCCTCATTATAAACACACACCTACCTGCAAGATCAAGCACAATCTAGCAATCACTAACTTGCATAAACCATGGCCCATCCCCACACCTACCACACCTGCTTCAGTCCCAGTGCTGTGGATACCCTCCCTGATAAGACCCACACAATCCTTGACAACAATATGTCTCCCCATCACCCACAGAACACGCATGCATCTTGTTAAAACAGCACACCCCATGTGTTGTGCACAATGACACAGTCCAGATCCAGTCTCTGTTGTTGCTATGCATTACCTTCAGAGGAGAACCAGCATCACCAAGTTAAAAATGTATGTTCTGCCCCGTATTTTCCAGAACAAGCAATATATCTGACCTTCCTCACCGAGAGATATTCTCTGAGAAGTAGGCCAAATGAGCAGACAGAGGACTATGTCCTAAACGAAAGAAGAGGACAAAGCCACAGCAAGAGACCTAAACAAAATGGATATAAGGAACATGCCTGACAGAAAATTTAAGATAACAATTATAAAGATACTCACTGGGGAAATGAAAAGAGGGAGGACATCAGAAGGGGGAACATCACTGAGACTCTTAACAAAGAGATATGAAAGAAATAATCAGAGATGTGGAACACAAGAAATGAAATGAAGAATATCCTAGATAGAATAATTAGCAGGATGGACGAAGCAGAGGAACAAATTAATGAACTAGAAGACAGTAATGGAAAGTAATCAAGCGGAACAAATGAGAGGAAAAAGAAGTATGCAAAAATGAGAAGAGACTTAGGGAATTCAGTGACTCCATCCAGTGTAACAACACCCACATTAGAGGGATCCCAGAAGGTGAAAAGGGGGAAAAGGGGGCAGAAAATCTATTTGAGCAAAGAAGAGCTGAAAACTTAACCTAATCTGGTGAAGGAAACCTATACAAATCCATAAGGCATAGAGATCCCCTCCCACAAAGTCAACCGAAGGAGGTCCACATCAAGACACATAGTAATCCAAATGGGAAAAGGTAGTGATAAAGAAAAAACATTTAAAGCAGCAAGATAAAAGAAGACAGGTAACATGCAAGGGAAAGCCCATAAAGCTATCAGCTGAGTTTTCAGCAGAAACTATGCAGGACAGAAGAAAGTGGCGTTAAATATTCAAAGTGCTGAATGAGAAAAATCTGCAGCAAGGAATAATTTATCCAGCAAGCCTATCCTTCAGAAAAGAAGGGGAGAAAAAGAGTTTCTTAGCCACACAAACTAAAAGAGTTCATGACCACTAAATTAACTACAAAAAATATTGAAGGGGACACTATGAGTGGAAAAAAATCGTAAGTGAGAGTATGACAATAATGAATCAAGGAAGCAGTAAAAATAAGTATTTCTGTAAAAATCAGTTAAGGGATTCACAAAATTAAAGGATGTAAAATATGAAAACATATACCCTAACACATGAGGAGGAGTCAACAGTGGGTTTGAACTTAAACAGCATTCAACTTAATATAGACCGAAAAGGCTATATATAATCCAGGGGGTCACCACAAACCCAAAGCACTAATACACATGCAAAAGATAAAGGGAAAGAAATCCAAGAATATCATTAAAGAAAACGAGCAAACCATGAGAGAGAGAGCAAGAGAAGAAAGGATCAGAGAAAAACTACACAAAAAACTATGAAACAAGTAACAAAACATCAATAAATACATGTCTAATGATAATCAGTTTGAATGTAAATGGACTAAATGCTCCAAGCAAAAGAGCATGACAGAGTTTGTCTATATATATAAAAGATTTCACACCTAAAGACACCTGCAGATGGAAATTAAGAGATGGAGAAACATTAATCATGCAAGTGGATGTCAAAAGAAGTCAGAGTAGCAATCCTTATATCAGACCAAATAGACTTTTTTAAAATTGAAATTGAATTAGCCAACATAGAGTACACCAGTAGTTTCAAATGTAGTGTTCCACAATTCATCAGTTGTGTATAACACCCAGTGTTCATCACATCACAGGCATTCCTTAATGCCCATCACACAGTTACCCCATCTCCCCAGCCACCTTTCCTCCAGCAACCCTCAGTTGGTTTCCAATAGTTAGGAACCTGTCATGGATTTTCTTCCTCTCTGGTTTCTTCGCATTCATTTTCCCTCCCTTCCCCTATGATCCTCTGTGCTGTTCCTTCTATTCCACATATGAGTAAAACCATATAATAATTGTTTTTCTCTGACTGACTTATTTTGCTCAGCATAATACCCTCCAGTGCCATCCACATCGATATGCTCAATATTGATCCTTTCTGATGGCTGAGTCATATTCCATTGTATATGTATATACCATGTTTTCTTTATCCATTTATCTGTCGATGGATGTCTTGGTTCCTTCCACGGTTTGGCTATTGTGGACAATGTTGCTATAAACATTCGGGGTGCAGTTGCCCCTTCAGATCACTACATTGGTAGCTTTGGGGTAAATAAAATTGCTGGGTTGTAAGGGAGCTCTGTTTTAAGTTCTTGAGGAACCTCCATATTGTTTTCCAAAGTGGCTGTACCAGTTTTCATTCCCACGTAGAAGTGTAAGAGAGTTCCCCTTTCTCCTCACCAACATTTGTTATTTCTCCGCTTGTTAATTTTTGCAATTCTGACTGGTGTGAAGTGGTATCTCACTGTCATTTGGATTTCTTTTTCCCCATGCCAAGTGATGTTGAGCAGTTTGTCATATGTCTGTTGGCCATTTGTGTGTCTTCTTTGGAGAAATATCTGTTCATATCTTCTGCCCATTTCTTGACTCGCTTATTTGTTTTTTGGGTGTTGAGTTTGGGTGTTGAACGGTAGTAAAGCGTACGGCACATTCATGATGCTTCCACACCCACTTTTGGAAATGCTTCTCTCTCAAGGATACCTGAATATGTTAGTGGAGAGTTGCCGTATACGCAGACTTGCTTTTCCCAGGTGAGTGCATGGCACATTCCTTATTCCCTCACGCGCGCGCACACACACACACACACACACACACACACACACACACAGAGTTGAACATGTTTCTGTCTCGTCAGGAAAGAAGGTGTTCGTTGAGTGACGGTTTCTCACTGATGCTTTTGGGTTCTTGCTTTTATTCCTCCCGGAGAGTGAAGTGTAGGCGCTTTTTCCGTAGGCTTGCGTACACACCCTTGAGAAGCCTTCCGTCAGCCAGAAACAAGCCGTGAGTTGAAAGAGGCGTCCACGCAGACCTCCTTCTCAGAGCGAAGCCTTTCACACTTTTCCTTGTGAAGTAAACTAGAGAGATACAAATACTTTATCAATGATTGCTTTAACAAAAAAGGACTAAATATCCCAATCAGAAAACATAGACTGTAAAGAGGAAGCAAGACCCATCTCTATGCTGCCTACCAGAGAATCACTTCAGACCTAAAAATAAAAGCAGATTCGAAGTAATGGGAAACAAAACGATTTATGATGCAAATGGAAGTGAAAAGAAAGTTGGAGTCGTAATATTTTTATGAGACAAAATAAACTGAATTGTGGGGAAGATGGCAGAGTAGAAGGACCCTAAACTCACCTCATCCCACAGATACAACTAGATCACACTCACACCAGAGTCACCCAGAAATGGACCTTCAGATTTCCCAACAAAACTCTACAACTAAATGGAGAGAGGAAATCACATCAAAGATGGTAGGAAGGACAAGGACTCTGTAGGAATCTAAACCCCGTATTTCTGACCACCAGAGGGAGGGAACCACAGTCACAGAGGGGCCAGAATCAAACTACTACACCGGGGAGCCTCTAAAGCGTAGAGACATCCTCATAGCTTATGGCTTTGAAAATCAGAAGGGATGACATTTGTGAGCGTATACAACCAGCAGACTTAAAGCTTGGAACTTTTAAAAATCAGCTGTCTCAGCTCTGAGAGAGCACAGAAGGTGATCGGAAGCTGAGATCTGTCCTTAAAGAGAAAGCACAGCAAACAGTCTGGAGAAGCTTGGGTGAAGCAGGTTGAAACGTGCTTGAGGATTAAACAAGGGAGACATAGTTCCTGAACTCAGAGTTTGCTAAGGGACTTGTCCAGGAACAAAGGAGCTGGCAGGTTCCATTTCCCTCTACGGCCCCTCATTATAAACACACACCTACCTGCAAGATCAAGCACAATCTAGCAATCACTAACTTGCATAAACCATGGCCCATCCCCACACCTACCACACCTGCTTCAGTCCCAGTGCTGTGGATACCCTCCCTGATAAGACCCACACAATCCTTGACAACAATATGTCTCCCCATCACCCACAGAACACGCATGCATCTTGTTAAAACAGCACACCCCATGTGTTGTGCACAATGACACAGTCCAGATCCAGTCTCTGTTGTTGCTATGCATTACCTTCAGAGGAGAACCAGCATCACCAAGTTAAAAATGTATGTTCTGCCCCGTATTTTCAAGAACAAGCAATATATCTGACCTTCCTCACCGAGAGATATTCTCTGAGAAGTAGGCCAAATGAGCAGACAGAGGACTATGTCCTAAACGAAAGAAGAGGACAAAGCCACAGCAAGAGACCTAAACAAAATGGATATAAGGAACATGCCTGACAGAAAATTTAAGATAACAATTATAAAGATACTCACTGGGGAAATGAAAAGAGGGAGGACATCAGAAGGGGAACATCACTGAGACTCTTAACAAAGAGATATGAAAGAAATTATCAGAGATGTGGAACACAAGAAATGAAATGAAAAATATACTAGATAGAATAATTAGCAGGATGGACGAAGCAGAGGAACAAATTAATGATCTAGAAGACAGTAATGGAAAGTAATCAAGCGGAACAAATGAGAGGAAAAAGAAGTATGCAAAAATGAGAAGAGACTTAGGGAATTCAGTGACTCCATCCAGTGTAACAACACCCACATTAGAGGGATCCCAGAAGGTGAAAAGGGGGAAAAGGGGGCAGAAAATCTATTTGAGCAAAGAAGAGCTGAAAACTTAACCTAATCTGGTGAAGGAAACCTATACAAATCCATAAGGCATAGAGATCCCCTCCCACAAAGTCAACCGAAGGAGGTCCACATCAAGACACATAGTAATCCAAATGGGAAAAGGTAGTGATAAAGAAAATCATTTAAAGCAGCAAGATAAAAGAAGACAGGTAACATGCAAGGGAAAGCCCATAAAGCTATCAGCTGAGTTTTCAGCAGAAACTATGCAGGACAGAAGAAAGTGGCGTTAAATATTCAAAGTGCTGAATGAGAAAAATCTGCAGCAAGGAATAATTTATCCAGCAAGCCTATCCTTCAGAAAAGAAGGGGAGAAAAAGAGTTTCTTAGCCACACAAACTAAAAGAGTTCATGACCACTAAATTAACTACAAAAAATATTGAAGGGGACACTATGAGTGGAAAAAAACCGTAAGTGAGAGTATGACAATAATGAATCAAGGAAGCAGTAAAAATAAGTATTTCTGTAAAAATCAGTTAAGGGATTCACAAAATAAAAGTATGTAAAATATGAAAACATATACCCTAACACATGAGGAGGAGTCAACAGTGGGTTTGAACTTAAACAGCATTCAACTTAATATAGACCGAAAAGGCTATATATAATCCAGGGGGTCACCACAAACCCAAAGCACTAATACACATGCAAAAGATAAAGGGAAAGAAATCCAAGAATATCATTAAAGAAAACGAGCAAACCATGAGAGAGAGAGCAAGAGAAGAAAGGATCAGAGAAAAACTACACAAAAAACTATGAAACAAGTAACAAAACATCAATAAATACATGTCTAATGATAATCAGTTTGAATGTAAATGGACTAAATGCTCCAAGCAAAAGAGCATGACAGAGTTTGTCTATATATATAAAAGATTTCACACCTAAAGACACCTGCAGATGGAAATTAAGAGATGGAGAAACATTAATCATGCAAGTGGATGTCAAAAGAAGTCAGAGTAGCAATCCTTATATCAGACCAAATAGAGTTTTTTAAAATTGAAATTGAATTAGCCAACATAGAGTACACCAGTAGTTTCAAATGTAGCGTTCCACAATTCATCAGTTGTGTATAACACCCAGTGTTCTTTTCTCTGACTGACTTATTTTGCTCAGCATAATACCCTCCAGTGCCATCCACATCGATATGCTAAATATTGATCCTTTCTGATGGCTGAGTCATATTCCATTGTATATCTATATACCATGTTTTCTTTATCCATTTATCTGTCGATGGATGTCTTGGTTCCTTCCACGGTTTGGCTATTGTCGACAATGTTGCTATAAACATTCGGGGTGCAGTTGCCCCTTCAGATCACTACATTGGTAGCTTTGGGGTAAATAAAATTGCTGGGTTGTAAGGGAGCTCTGTTTTAAGTTCTTGAGGAACCTCCATATTGTTTTCCAAAGTGGCTGTACCAGTTTTCATTCCCACGTAGAAGTGTAAGAGAGTTCCCCTTTCTCCTCACCAACATTTGTTATTTCTCCGCTTGTTAATTTTTGCAATTCTGACTGGTGTGAATTGGTATCTCACTGTCATTTGGATTTCTTTATCCCCATGCCAAGTGATGTTGAGCAGTTTGTCATATGTCTGTTGGCCATTTGTGTGTCTTCTTTGGAGAAATATCTGTTCATATCTTCTGCCCATTTCTTGACTCGCTTATTTGTTTTTTGGGTGTTGAGTTTGGGTGTTGAACGGTAGTAAAGCTTACGGCACATTCATGATGCTTCCACACCCACTTTTGGAAATGCTTCTCTCTCAAGGATACCTGAATATGTTAGTGGAGAGTTGCCGTATACGCAGACTTGCTTTTCCCAGGGGAGTGCATGGCACATTCCTTATTCCCTCACGCGCGCGCGCGCGCACACACACACACACACACACACACACACACACACACACAGAGTTGAACATGTTTCTGTCTCGTCAGGAAAGAAGGTGTTCGTTGAGTGACGGTTTCTCACTGATGCTTTTGGGTTCTTGCTTTTATTCCCCCCGGAGAGTGAAGTGTAGGCGCTTTTTCCGTAGGCTTCCGTACACACCCTTGAGAAGCCTTCCGTCAGCCAGAAACAAGCCGTGAGTTGAAAGAGGCGTCCACGCAGACCTCCTTCTCAGAGCGAAGCCTTTCACACTTTTCCTTGTGAAGTAAACTAGAGAGATACAAATACTTTATCAATGATTGCTTTAACAAAAAAGGACTAAATATCCCAATCAGAAAACATAGACTGTAAAGAGGAAGCAAGACCCATCTCTATGCTGCCTACCAGAGAATCACTTCAGACCTAAAAATAAAAGCAGATTCGAAGTAATGGGAAACAAAACGATTTATGATGCAAATGGAAGTGAAAAGAAAGTTGGAGTCGTAATATTTTTATGAGACAAAATAAACTGAATTGTGGGGAAGATGGCAGAGTAGAAGGACCCTAAACTCACCTCATCCCACAGATACAACTAGATCACACTCACACCAGAGTCACCCAGAAATGGACCTTCAGATTTCCCAACAAAACTCTACAACTAAATGGAGAGAGGAAATCACATCAAAGATGGTAGGAAGGACAAGGACTCTGTAGGAATCTAAACCCCGTATTTCTGACCACCAGAGGGAGGGAACCAAAGTCACAGAGGGGCCAGAAACAAACTACTACACCGGGGAGCCTCTAAAGCGTAGAGACATCCTCATAGCTTATGGCTTTGAAAATCAGAAGGGATGACATTTGTGAGCGTATACAACCAGCAGACTTAAAGCTTGGAACTTTTAAAAATCAGCTGTCTCAGCTCTGAGAGAGCACAGAAGGTGATCGGAAGCTGAGATCTGTCCTTAAAGAGAAAGCACAGCAAACAGTCTGGAGAAGCTTGGGTGAAGCAGGTTGAAACGTGCTTGAGGATTAAACAAGGGAGACATAGTACCTGAACTCAGAGTTTGCTAAGGGACTTGTCCAGGAACAAAGGAGCTGGCAGGTTCCATTTCCCTCTACGGCCCCTCATTATAAACACACACCTACCTGCAAGATCAAGCACAATCTAGCAATCACTAACTTGCATAAACCATGGCCCATCCCCACACCTACCACACCTGCTTCAGTCCCAGTGCTGTGGATACCCTCCCTGATAAGACCCACACAATCCTTGACAACAATATGTCTCCCCACCCCCCACAGAACACGCATGCATCTTGTTAAAACAGCACACCCCATGTGTTGTGCACAATGACACAGTCCAGATCCAGTCTCTGTTGTTGCTATGCATTACCTTCAGAGGAGAACCAGCATCACTAAGTTAAAAATGTATGTTCTGCCCCGTATTTTCAAGAACAAGCAATATATCTGACCTTCCTCACCGAGAGATATTCTCTGAGAAGTAGGCCAAATGAGCAGACAGAGGACTATGTCCTAAACGAAAGAAGAGGACAAAGACACAGCAAGAGACCTAAACAAAATGGATATAAGGAACATGCCTGACAGAAAATTTAAGATAACAATTATAAAGATACTCACTGGGGAAATGAAAAGAGGGAGGACATCAGAAGGGGGAACATCATTGAGACTCTTAACAAAGAGATATGAAAGAAATTATCAGAGATGTGGAACACAAGAAATGAAATTAAGAATATCCTAGATAGAATAATTAGCAGGATGGACGAAGCAGAGGAACAAATTAATGATCTAGAAGACAGTAATGGAAAGTAATCAAGCGGAACAAATGAGAGGAAAAAGAAGTATGCAAAAATGAGAAGAGACTTAGGGAATTCAGTGACTCCATCCAGTGTAACAACACCCACATTAGAGGGATCCCAGAAGGTGAAAAGGGGGAAAAGGGGGCAGAAAATCTATTTGAGCAAAGAAGAGCTGAAAACTTAACCTAATCTGGTGAAGGAAACCTATACAAATCCATAAGGCATAGAGATCCCCTCCCACAAAGTCAACCGAAGGAGGTCCACATCAAGACACATAGTAATCCAAATGGGAAAAGGTAGTGATAAAGAAAAAACTTTTAAAGCAGCAAGATAAAAGAAGACAGGTAACATGCAAGGGAAAGCCCATAAAGCTATCAGCTGAGTTTTCAGCAGAAACTATGCAGGACAGAAGAAAGTGGCGTTAAATATTCAAAGTGCTGAATGAGAAAAATCTGCAGCAAGGAATAATTTATCCAGCAAGCCTATCCTTCAGAAAAGAAGGGGAGAAAAAGAGTTTCTTAGCCACACAAACTAAAAGAGTTCATGACCACTAAATTAACTACAAAAAATATTGAAGGGGACACTATGAGTGGAAAAAAATCGTAAGTGAGAGTATGACAATAATGAATCAAGGAAGCAGTAAAAATAAGTATTTCTGTAAAAATCAGTTAAGGGATTCACAAAATAAAAGTATGTAAAATATGAAAACATATACCCTAACACATGAGGAGGAGTCAACAGTGGGTTTGAACTTAAACAGCATTCAACTTAATATAGACCGAAAAGGCTATATATAATCCAGGGGGTCACCACAAACCCAAAGCACTAATACACATGCAAAAGATAAAGGGAAAGAAATCCAAGAATATCATTAAAGAAAACGAGCAAACCATGAGAGAGAGAGCAAGAGAAGAAAGGATCAGAGAAAAACTACACAAAAAACTATGAAACAAGTAACAAAACATCAATAAATACATGTCTAATGATAATCAGTTTGAATGTAAATGGACTAAATGCTCCAAGCAAAAGAGCATGACAGAGTTTGTCTATATATATAAAAGATTTCACACCTAAAGACACCTGCAGATGGAAATTAAGAGATGGAGAAACATGAATCATGCAAGTGGATGTCAAAAGAAGTCAGAGTAGCAATCCTTATATCAGACCAAATAGAGTTTTTTAAAATTGAAATTGAATTAGCCAACATAGAGTACACCAGTAGTTTCAAATGTAGCGTTCCACAATTCATCAGTTGTGTATAACACCCAGTGTTCTTTTCTCTGACTGACTTATTTTGCTCAGCATAATAGCCTCCAGTGCCATCCACATCGATATGCTAAATATTGATCCTTTCTGATGGCTGAGTCATATTCCATTGTATATCTATATACCATGTTTTCTTTATCCATTTATCTGTCGATGGATGTCTTGGTTCCTTCCACGGTTTGGCTATTGTCGACAATGTTGCTATAAACATTCGGGGTGCAGTTGCCCCTTCAGATCACTACATTGGTAGCTTTGGGGTAAATAAAATTGCTGGGTTGTAAGGGAGCTCTGTTTTAAGTTCTTGAGGAACCTCCATATTGTTTTCCAAAGTGGCTGTACCAGTTTTCATTCCCACGTAGAAGTGTAAGAGAGTTCCCCTTTCTCCTCACCAACATTTGTTATTTCTCCGCTTGTTAATTTTTGCAATTCTGACTGGTGTGAAGTGGTATCTCACTGTCATTTGGATTTCTTTTTCCCCATGCCAAGTGATGTTGAGCAGTTTGTCATATGTCTGTTGGCCATTTGTGTGTCTTCTTTGGAGAAATATCTGTTCATATCTTCTGCCCATTTCTTGACTCGCTTATTTGTTTTTTGGGTGTTGAGTTTGGGTGTTGAACGGTAGTAAAGCTTACGGCACATTCATGATGCTTCCACACCCACTTTTGGAAATGCTTCTCTCTCAAGGATACCTGAATATGTTAGTGGAGAGTTGCCGTATACGCAGACTTGCTTTTCCCAGGGGAGTGCATGGCACATTCCTTATTCCCTCACGCGCGCGCGCGCGCACACACACACACACACACACACACACACACACACACACACAGAGTTGAACATGTTTCTGTCTCGTCAGGAAAGAAGGTGTTCGTTGAGTGACGGTTTCTCACTGATGCTTTTGGGTTCTTGCTTTTATTCCCCCCGGAGAGTGAAGTGTAGGCGCTTTTTCCGTAGGCTTCCGTACACACCCTTGAGAAGCCTTCCGTCAGCCAGAAACAAGCCGTGAGTTGAAAGAGGCGTCCACGCAGACCTCCTTCTCAGAGCGAAGCCTTTCACACTTTTCCTTGTGAAGTAAACTAGAGAGATACAAATACTTTATCAATGATTGCTTTAACAAAAAAGGACTAAATATCCCAATCAGAAAACATAGACTGTAAAGAGGAAGCAAGACCCATCTCTATGCTGCCTACCAGAGAATCACTTCAGACCTAAAAATAAAAGCAGATTCGAAGTAATGGGAAACAAAACGATTTATGATGCAAATGGAAGTGAAAAGAAAGTTGGAGTCGTAATATTTTTATGAGACAAAATAAACTGAATTGTGGGGAAGATGGCAGAGTAGAAGGACCCTAAACTCACCTCATCCCACAGATACAACTAGATCACACTCACACCAGAGTCACCCAGAAATGGACCTTCAGATTTCCCAACAAAACTCTACAACTAAATGGAGAGAGGAAATCACATCAAAGATGGTAGGAAGGACAAGGACTCTGTAGGAATCTAAACCCCGTATTTCTGACCACCAGAGGGAGGGAACCACAGTCACAGAGGGGCCAGAAACAAACTACTACACCGGGGAGCCTCTAAAGCGTAGAGACATCCTCATAGCTTGTGGCTTTGAAAATCAGAAGGGATGACATTTGTGAGCGTATACAACCAGCAGACTTAAAGCTTGGAACTTTTAAAAATCAGCTGTCTCAGCTCTGAGAGAGCACAGAAGGTGATCGGAAGCTGAGATCTGTCCTTAAAGAGAAAGCACAGCAAACAGTCTGGAGAAGCTTGGGTGAAGCAGGTTGAAACGTGCTTGAGGATTAAACAAGGGAGACATAGTTCCTGAACTCAGAGTTTGCTAAGGGACTTGTCCAGGAACAAAGGAGCTGGCAGGTTCCATTTCCCTCTACGGCCCCTCATTATAAACACACACCTACCTGCAAGATCAAGCACAATCTAGCAATCACTAACTTGCATAAACCATGGCCCATCCCCACACCTACCACACCTGCTTCAGTCCCAGTGCTGTGGATACCCTCCCTGATAAGACCCACACAATCCTTGACAACAATATGTCTCCCCATCACCCACAGAACACGCATGCATCTTGTTAAAACAGCACACCCCATGTGTTGTGCACAATGACACAGTCCAGATCCAGTCTCTGTTGTTGCTATGCATTACCTTCAGAGGAGAACCAGCATCACCAAGTTAAAAATGTATGTTCTGCCCCGTATTTTCCAGAACAAGCAATATATCTGACCTTCCTCACCGAGAGATATTCTCTGAGAAGTAGGCCAAATGAGCAGACAGAGGACTATGTCCTAAACGAAAGAAGAGGACAAAGCCACAGCAAGAGACCTAAACAAAATGGATATAAGGAACATGCCTGACAGAAAATTTAAGATAACAATTATAAAGATACTCACTGGGGAAATGAAAAGAGGGAGGACATCAGAAGGGGGAACATCACTGAGACTCTTAACAAAGAGATATGAAAGAAATAATCAGAGATGTGGAACACAAGAAATGAAATGAAGAATATCCTAGATAGAATAATTAGCAGGATGGACGAAGCAGAGGAACAAATTAATGAACTAGAAGACAGTAATGGAAAGTAATCAAGCGGAACAAATGAGAGGAAAAAGAAGTATGCAAAAATGAGAAGAGACTTAGGGAATTCAGTGACTCCATCCAGTGTAACAACACCCACATTAGAGGGATCCCAGAAGGTGAAAAGGGGGAAAAGGGGGCAGAAAATCTATTTGAGCAAAGAAGAGCTGAAAACTTAACCTAATCTGGTGAAGGAAACCTATACAAATCCATAAGGCATAGAGATCCCCTCCCACAAAGTCAACCGAAGGAGGTCCACATCAAGACACATAGTAATCCAAATGGGAAAAGGTAGTGATAAAGAAAAAACATTTAAAGCAGCAAGATAAAAGAAGACAGGTAACATGCAAGGGAAAGCCCATAAAGCTATCAGCTGAGTTTTCAGCAGAAACTATGCAGGACAGAAGAAAGTGGCGTTAAATATTCAAAGTGCTGAATGAGAAAAATCTGCAGCAAGGAATAATTTATCCAGCAAGCCTATCCTTCAGAAAAGAAGGGGAGAAAAAGAGTTTCTTAGCCACACAAACTAAAAGAGTTCATGACCACTAAATTAACTACAAAAAATATTGAAGGGGACACTATGAGTGGAAAAAAATCGTAAGTGAGAGTATGACAATAATGAATCAAGGAAGCAGTAAAAATAAGTATTTCTGTAAAAATCAGTTAAGGGATTCACAAAATAAAAGTATGTAAAATATGAAAACATATACCCTAACACATGAGGAGGAGTCAACAGTGGGTTTGAACTTAAACAGCATTCAACTTAATATAGACCGAAAAGGCTATATATAATCCAGGGGGTCACCACAAACCCAAAGCACTAATACACATGCAAAAGATAAAGGGAAAGAAATCCAAGAATATCATTAAAGAAAACGAGCAAACCATGAGAGAGAGAGCAAGAGAAGAAAGGATCAGAGAAAAACTACACAAAAAACTATGAAACAAGTAACAAAACATCAATAAATACATGTCTAATGATAATCAGTTTGAATGTAAATGGACTAAATGCTCCAAGTAAAAGAGCATGACAGAGTTTGTCTATATATATAAAAGATTTCACACCTAAAGACACCTGCAGATGGAAATTAAGAGATGGAGAAACATTAATCATGCAAGTGGATGTCAAAAGAAGTCAGAGTAGCAATCCTTATATCAGACCAAATAGAGTTTTTTAAAATTGAAATTGAATTAGCCAACATAGAGTACACCAGTAGTTTCAAAGGTAGCGTTCCACAATTCATCAGTTGTGTATAACACCCAGTGTTCATCACATCACAGGCATTCCTTAATGCCCATCACACAGTTACCCCATCTCCCCAGCCACCTTTCCTCCAGCAACCCTCAGTTGGTTTCCAATAGTTAGGAACCTGTCATGGATTTTCTTCCTCTCTGGTTTCTTCGCATTCATTTTCCCTCCCTTCCCCTATGATCCTCTGTGCTGTTCCTTCTACTCCACATATGAGTAAAACCATATAATAATTGTTTTTCTCTGACTGACTTATTTTGCTCAGCATAATACCCTCCAGTGCCATCCACATCGATATGCTCAATATTGATCCTTTCTGATGGCTGAGTCATATTCCATTGTATATGTATATACCATGTTTTCTTTATCCATTTATCTGTCGATGGATGTCTTGGTTCCTTCCACGGTTTGGCTATTGTGGACAATGTTGCTATAAACATTCGGGGTGCAGTTGCCCCTTCAGATCACTACATTGGTAGCTTTGGGGTAAATAAAATTGCTGGGTTGTAAGGGAGCTCTGTTTTAAGTTCTTGAGGAACCTCCATATTGTTTTCCAAAGTGGCTGTACCAGTTTTCATTCCCACGTAGAAGTGTAAGAGAGTTCCCCTTTCTCCTCACCAACATTTGTTATTTCTCCGCTTGTTAATTTTTGCAATTCTGACTGGTGTGAAGTGGTATCTCACTGTCATTTGGATTTCTTTTTCCCCATGCCAAGTGATGTTGAGCAGTTTGTCATATGTCTGTTGGCCATTTGTGTGTCTTCTTTGGAGAAATATCTGTTCATATCTTCTGCCCATTTCTTGACTCGCTTATTTGTTTTTTGGGTGTTGAGTTTGGGTGTGGAACGGTAGTAAAGCTTACGGCACATTCATGATGCTTCCACACCCACTTTTGGAAATGCTTCTCTCTAAAGGATACCTGAATATGTTAGTGGAGAGTTGCCGTATACGCAGACTTGCTTTTCCCAGGTGAGTGCATGGCACATTCCTTATTCCCTCACGCGCGCGCGCGCGCACACACACACACACACACACACAGAGTTGAACATGTTTCTGTCTCGTCAGGAAAGAAGGTGTTCGTTGAGTGACGGTTTCTCACTGATGCTTTTGGGTTCTTGCTTTTATTCCCCCCGGAGAGTGAAGTGTAGGCGCTTTTTCCGTAGGCTTCCGTACACACCCTTGAGAAGCCTTCCGTCAGCCAGAAACAAGCCGTGAGTTGAAAGAGGCGTCCACGCAGACCTCCTTCTCAGAGCGAAGCCTTTCACACTTTTCCTTGTGAAGTAAACTAGAGAGATACAAATACTTTATCAATGATTGCTTTAACAAAAAAGGACTAAATATCCCAATCAGAAAACATAGACTGTAAAGAGGAAGCAAGACCCATCTCTATGCTGCCTACCAGAGAATCACTTCAGACCTAAAAATAAAAGCAGATTCGAAGTAATGGGAAACAAAACGATTTAGGATGCAAATGGAAGTGAAAAGAAAGTTGGAGTCGTAATATTTTTATGAGACAAAATAAACTGAATTGTGGGGAAGATGGCAGAGTAGAAGGACCCTAAACTCACCTCATCCCACAGATACAACTAGATCACACTCACACCAGAGTCACCCAGAAATGGACCTTCAGATTTCCCAACAAAACTCTACAACTAAATGGAGAGAGGAAATCACATCAAAGATGGTAGGAAGGACAAGGACTCTGTAGGAATCTAAACCCCGTATTTCTGACCAGCAGAGGGAGGGAACCACAGTCACAGAGGGGCCAGAAACAAACTACTACACCGGGGAGCCTCTAAAGCGTAGAGACATCCTCATAGCTTATGGCTTTGAAAATCAGAAGGGATGACATTTGTGAGCGTATACAACCAGCAGACTTAAAGCTTGGAACTTTTAAAAATCAGCTGTCTCAGCTCTGAGAGAGCACAGAAGGTGATCGGAAGCTGAGATCTGTCCTTAAAGAGAAAGCACAGCAAACAGTCTGGAGAAGCTTGGGTGAAGCAGGTTGAAACGTGCTTGAGGATTAAACAAGGGAGACATAGTTCCTGAACTCAGAGTTTGCTAAGGGACTTGTCCAGGAACAAAGGAGCTGGCAGGTGCCATTTCCCTCTACGGCCCCTCATTATAAACACACACCTACCTGCAAGATCAAGCACAATCTAGCAATCACTAACTTGCATAAACCATGGCCCATCCCCACACCTACCACACCTGCTTCAGTCCCAGTGCTGTGGATACCCTCCCTGATAAGACCCACACAATCCTTGACAACAATATGTCTCCCCATCACCCACAGAACACGCATGCATCTTGTTAAAACAGCACACCCCATGTGTTGTGCACAATGACACAGTCCAGATCCAGTCTCTGTTGTTGCTATGCATTACCTTCAGAGGAGAACCAGCATCACCAAGTTAAAAATGTATGTTCTGCCCCGTATTTTCCAGAACAAGCAATATATCTGACCTTCCTCACCGAGAGATATTCTCTGAGAAGTAGGCCAAATGAGCAGACAGAGGACTATGTCCTAAACGAAAGAAGAGGACAAAGCCACAGCAAGAGACCCAAACAAAATGGATATAAGGAACATGCCTGACAGAAAATTTAAGATAACAATTATAAAGATACTCACTGGGGAAATGAAAAGAGGGAGGACATCAGAAGGGGGAACATCATTGAGACTCTTAACAAAGAGATATGAAAGAAATAATCAGAGATGTGGAACACAAGAAATGAAATGAAGAATATCCTAGATAGAATAATTAGCAGGATGGACGAAGCAGAGGAACAAATTAATGAACTAGAAGACAGTAATGGAAAGTAATCAAGCGGAACAAATGAGAGGAAATAGAAGGATGCAAAAATGAGAAGAGACTTAGGGAATTCAGTGACTCCATCCAGTGTAACAACACCCACATTAGAGGGATCCCAGAAGGTGAAAAGGGGGAAAAGGGGGCAGAAAATCTATTTGAGCAAAGAAGAGCTGAAAACTTAACCTAATCTGGTGAAGGAAACCTATACAAATCCATAAGGCATAGAGATCCCCTCCCACAAAGTCAACCGAAGGAGGTCCACATCAAGACACATAGTAATCCAAATGGGAAAAGGTAGTGATAAAGAAAAAACATTGAAAGCAGCAAGATAAAAGAAGACAGGTAACATGCAAGGGAAAGCCCATAAAGCTATCAGCTGAGTTTTCAGCAGAAACTATGCAGGACAGAAGAAAGTGGCGTTAAATATTCAAAGTGCTGAATGAGAAAAATCTGCAGCAAGGAATAATTTATCCAGCAAGCCTATCCTTCAGAAAAGAAGGGGAGAAAAAGAGTTTCTTAGCCACACAAACTAAAAGAGTTCATGACCACTAAATTAACTACAAAAAATATTGAAGGGGACACTATGAGTGGAAAAAAATCGTAAGTGAGAGTATGACAATAATGAATCAAGGAAGCAGTAAAAATAAGTATTTCTGTAAAAATCAGTTAAGGGATTCACAAAATTAAAGGATGTAAAATATGAAAACATATACCCTAACACATGAGGAGGAGTCAACAGTGGGTTTGAACTTAAACAGCATTCAACTTAATATAGACCGAAAAGGCTATATATAATCCAGGGGGTCACCACAAACCCAAAGCACTAATACACATGCAAAAGATAAAGGGAAAGAAATCCAAGAATATCATTAAAGAAAACGAGCAAACCATGAGAGAGAGAGCAAGAGAAGAAAGGATCAGAGAAAAACTACACAAAAAACTATGAAACAAGTAACAAAACATCAATAAATACATGTCTAATGATAATCAGTTTGAATGTAAATGGACTAAATGCTCCAAGCAAAAGAGCATGACAGAGTTTGTCTATATATATAAAAGATTTCACACCTAAAGACACCTGCAGATGGAAATTAAGAGATGGAGAAACATGAATCATGCAAGTGGATGTCAAAAGAAGTCAGAGTAGCAATCCTTATATCAGACAAAATAGAGTTTTTTAAAATTGAAATTGAATTAGCCAACATAGAGTACACCAGTAGTTTCAAATGTAGCGTTCCACAATTCATCAGTTGTGTATAACACCCAGTGTTCATCACATCACAGGCATTCCTTAATGCCCATCACACAGTTACCCCATCTCCCCAGCCACCTTTCCTCCAGCAACCCTCAGTTGGTTTCCAATAGTTAGGAACCTGTCATGGATTTTCTTCCTCTCTGGTTTCTTCGCATTCATTTTCCCTCCCTTCCCCTATGATCCTCTGTGCTGTTCCTTCTATTCCACATATGAGTAAAACCATATAATAATTGTTTTTCTCTGACTGACTTATTTTGCTCAGCATAATACCCTCCAGTGCCATCCACATCGATATGCTCAATATTGATCCTTTCTGATGGCTGAGTCATATTCCATTGTATATGTATATACCATGTTTTCTTTATCCATTTATCTGTCGATGGATGTCTTGGTTCCTTCCACGGTTTGGCTATTGTGGACAATGTTGCTATAAACATTCGGGGTGCAGTTGCCCCTTCAGATCACTACATTGGTAGCTTTGGGGTAAATAAAATTGCTGGGTTGTAAGGGAGCTCTGTTTTAAGTTCTTGAGGAACCTCCATATTGTTTTCCAAAGTGGCTGTACCAGTTTTCATTCCCACTTAGAAGTGTAAGAGAGTTCCCCTTTCTCCTCACCAACATTTGTTATTTCTTCGCTTGTTAATTTTTGCAATTCTGACTGGTGTGAAGTGGTATCTCATTGTCATTTGGATTTCTTTTTCCCCATGCCAAGTGATGTTGAGCAGTTTGTCATATGTCTGTTGGCCATTTGTGTTTCTTCTTTGGAGAAATATCTGTTCATATCTTCTGCCCATTTCTTGACTCACTTATTTGTTTTTTGGGTGTTGAGTTTGGGTGTTGAACGGTAGTAAAGCGTACGGCACATTCATGATGCTTCCACACCCACTTTTGGAAATGCTTCTCTCTCAAGGATACCTGAATATGTTAGTGGAGAGTTGCCGTATACGCAGACTTGCTTTTCCCAGGTGAGTGCATGGCACATTCCTTATTCCCTCACGCGCGCGCGCGCACACACACACACACACACACCCACACACAGAGTTGAACATGTTTCTGTCTCGTCAGGAAAGAAGGTGTTCGTTGAGTGACGGTTTGTCACTGATGCTTTTGGGTTCTTGCTTTTATTCCCCCCGGAGAGTGAAGTGTAGGCGCTTTTTCCGTAGGCTTCCGTACACACCCTTGAGAAGCCTTCCGTCAGCCAGAAACAAGCCGTGAGTTGAAAGAGGCGTCCACGCAGACCTCCTTCTCAGAGCGAAGCCTTTCACACTTTTCCTTGTGAAGTAAACTACAGAGATACAAATACTTTATCAATGATTGCTTTAACAAAAAAGGACTAAATATCCCAATCAGAAAACATAGACTGTAAAGAGGAAGCAAGACCCATCTCTATGCTGCCTACCAGAGAATCACTTCAGACCTAAAAATAAAAGCAGATTCGAAGTAATGGGAAACAAAACCATTTATGATGCAAATGGAAGTGAAAAGAAAGTTGGAGTCGTAATATTTTTATGAGACAAAATAAACTGAATTGTGGGGAAGATGGCAGAGTAGAAGGACCCTAAACTCACCTCATCCCACAGATACAACTAGATCACACTCACACCAGAGTCACCCAGAAATGGACCTTCAGATTTCCCAACAAAACTCTACAACTAAATGGAGAGAGGAAATCACATCAAAGATGGTAGGAAGGACAAGGACTCTGTAGGAATCTAAACCCCGTATTTCTGACCAGCAGAGGGAGGGAACCACAGTCACAGAGGGGCCAGAAACAAACTACTACACCGGGGAGCCTCTAAAGCGTAGAAACATCCTCATAGCTTATGGCTTTGAAAATCAGAAGGGATGACATTTGTGAGCGTATACAACCAGCAGACTTAAAGCTTGGAACTTTTAAAAATCAGCTGTCTCAGCTCTGAGAGAGCACAGAAGGTGATCGGAAGCTGAGATCTGTCCTTAAAGAGAAAGCACAGCAAACAGTCTGGAGAAGCTTGGGTGAAGCAGGTTGAAACGTGCTTGAGGATTAAACAAGGGAGACATAGTTCCTGAACTCAGAGTTTGCTAAGGGACTTGTCCAGGAACAAAGGAGCTGGCAGGTTCCATTTCCCTCTACGGCCCCTCATTATAAACACACACCTACCTGCAAGATCAAGCACAATCTAGCAATCACTAACTTGCATAAACCATGGCCCATCCCCACACCTACCACACCTGCTTCAGTCCCAGTGCTGTGGATACCCTCCCTGATAAGACCCACACAATCCTTGACAACAATATGTCTCCCCATCACCCACAGAACACGCATGCATCTTGTTAAAACAGCACACCCCATGTGTTGTGCACAATGACACAGTCCAGATCCAGTCTCTGTTGTTGCTATGCATTACCTTCAGAGGAGAACCAGCATCACCAAGTTAAAAATGTATGTTCTGCCCCGTATTTTCCAGAACAAGCAATATATCTGACCTTCCTAACCGAGAGATATTCTCTGAGAAGTAGGCCAAATGAGCAGACAGAGGACTATGTCCTAAACGAAAGAAGAGGACAAAGCCACAGCAAGAGACCTAAACAAAATGGATATAAGGAACATGCCTGACAGAAAATTTAAGATAACAATTATAAAGATACTCACTGGGGAAATGAAAAGAGGGAGGACATCAGAAGGGGGAACATCATTGAGACTCTTAACAAAGAGATATGAAAGAAATAATCAGAGATGTGGAACACAAGAAATGAAATGAAGAATATACTAGATAGAATAATTAGCAGGATGGACGAAGCAGAGGAACAAATTAATGAACTAGAAGACAGTAATGGAAAGTAATCAAGCGGAACAAATGAGAGGAAAAAGAAGTATGCAAAAATGAGAAGAGACTTAGGGAATTCAGTGACTCCATCCAGTGTAACAACACCCACATTAGAGGGATCCCAGAAGGTGAAAAGGGGGAAAAGGGGGCAGAAAATCTATTTGAGCAAAGAAGAGCTGAAAACTTAACCTAATCTGGTGAAGGAAACCTATACAAATCCATAAGGCATAGAGATCCCCTCCCACAAAGTCAACCGAAGGAGGTCCACATCAAGACACATAGTAATCCAAATGGGAAAAGGTAGTGATAAAGAAAAAACATTTAAAGCAGCAAGATAAAAGAAGACAGGTAACATGCAAGGGAAAGCCCATAAAGCTATCAGCTGAGTTTTCAGCAGAAACTATGCAGGACAGAAGAAAGTGGCGTTAAATATTCAAAGTGCTGAATGAGAAAAATCTGCAGCAAGGAATAATTTATCCAGCAAGCCTATCCTTCAGAAAAGAAGGGGAGAAAAAGAGTTTCTTAGCCACACAAACTAAAAGAGTTCATGACCACTAAATTAACTACAAAAAATATTGAAGGGGACACTATGAGTGGAAAAAAACCGTAAGTGAGAGTATGACAATAATGAATCAAGGAAGCACTAAAAATAAGTATTTCTGTAAAAATCAGTTAAGGGATTCACAAAATAAAAGTATGTAAAATATGAAAACATATACCCTAACACATGAGGAGGAGTCAACAGTGGGTTTGAACTTAAACAGCATTCAACTTAATATAGACCGAAAAGGCTATATATAATCCAGGGGGTCACCACAAACCCAAAGCACTAATACACATGCAAAAGATAAAGGGAAAGAAATCCAAGAATATCATTAAAGAAAACGAGCAAACCATGAGAGAGAGAGCAAGAGAAGAAAGGATCAGAGAAAAACTACACAAAAAACTATGAAACAAGTAACAAAACATCAATAAATACATGTCTAATGATAATCAGTTTGAATGTAAATGGACTAAATGCTCCAAGCAAAAGAGCATGACAGAGTTTGTCTATATATATAAAAGATTTCACACCTAAAGACACCTGCAGATGGAAATTAAGAGATGGAGAAACATTAATCATGCAAGTGGATGTCAAAAGAAGTCAGAGTAGCAATCCTTATATCAGACCAAATAGAGTTTTTTAAAATTGAAATTGAATTAGCCAACATAGAGTACACCAGTAGTTTCAAATGTAGCGTTCCACAATTCATCAGTTGTGTATAACACCCAGTGTTCATCACATCACAGGCATTCCTTAATGCCCATCACACAGTTACCCCATCTCCCCAGCCACCTTTCCTCCAGCAACCCTCAGTTGGTTTCCAATAGTTAGGAACCTGTCATGGATTTTCTTCCTCTCTGGTTTCTTCGCATTCATTTTCCCTCCCTTCCCCTATGATCCTCTGTGCTGTTCCTTCTATTCCACATATGAGTAAAACCATATAATAATTGTTTTTCTCTGACTGACTTATTTTGCTCAGCATAATACCCTCCAGTGCCATCCACATCGATATGCTCAATATTGATCCTTTCTGATGGCTGAGTCATATTCCATTGTATATGTATATACCATGTTTTCTTTATCCATTTATCTGTCGATGGATGTCTTGGTTCCTTCCACGGTTTGGCTATTGTGGACAATGTTGCTATAAACATTCGGGGTGCAGTTGCCCCTTCAGATCACTACATTGGTAGCTTTGGGGTAAATAAAATTGCTGGGTTGTAAGGGAGCTCTGTTTTAAGTTCTTGAGGAACCTCCATATTGTTTTCCAAAGTGGCTGTACCAGTTTTCATTCCCACTTAGAAGTGTAAGAGAGTTCCCCTTTCTCCTCACCAACATTTGTTACTTCTCCGCTTGTTAATTTTTGCAATTCTGACTGGTGTGAAGTGGTATCTCATTGTCATTTGGATTTCTTTTTCCCCATGCCAAGTGATGTTGAGCAGTTTGTCATATATCTGTTGGCCATTTGTGTGTCTTCTTTGGAGAAATATCTGTTCATATCTTCTGCCCATTTCTTGACTCGCTTATTTGTTTTTTCGGTGTTGAGTTTGGGTGTTGAACGGTAGTAAAGCGTACGGCACATTCATGATGCTTCCACACCCACTTTTGGAAATGCTTCTCTCTCAAGGATACCTGAATATGTTAGTGGAGAGTTGCCGTATACGCAGACTTGCTTTTCCCAGGTGAGTGCATGGCACATTCCTTATTCCCTCACGCGCGCGCGCGCACACACACACACACACAAACACACACACACACACACACACACACACAGAGTTGAACATGTTTCTGTCTCGTCAGGAAAGAAGGTGTTCGTTGAGTGACGGTTTCTCACTGATGCTTTTGGGTTCTTGCTTTTATTCCCCCCGGAGAGTGAAGTGTAGGCGCTTTTTCCGTAGGCTTCCGTACACACCCTTGAGAAGCCTTCCGTCAGCCAGAAACAAGCCGTGAGTTGAAAGAGGCGTCCACGCAGACCTCCTTCTCAGAGCGAAGCCTTTCACACTTTTCCTTGTGAAGTAAACTACAGAGATACAAATACTTTATCAATGATTGCTTTAACAAAAAAGGACTAAATATCCCAATCAGAAAACATAGACTGTAAATAGGAAGCAAGACCCATCTCTATGCTGCCTACCAGAGAATCACTTCAGACCTAAAAATAAAAGCAGATTCGAAGTAATGGGAAACAAAACGATTTATGATGCAAATGGAAGTGAAAAGAAAGTTGGAGTCGTAATATTTTTATGAGACAAAATAAACTGAATTGTGGGGAAGATGGCAGAGTAGAAGGACCCTAAACTCACCTCATCCCACAGATACAACTAGATCACACTCACACCAGAGTCACCCAGAAATGGACCTTCAGATTTCCCAACACAACTCTACAACTAAATGGAGAGAGGAAATCACATCAAAGATGGTAGGAAGGACAAGGACTCTGTAGGAATCTAAACCCCGTATTTCTGACCAGCAGAGGGAGGGAACCACAGTCACAGAGGGGCCAGAAACAAACTACTACACCGGGGAGCCTCTAAAGCGTAGAGACATCCTCATAGCTTATGGCTTTGAAAATCAGAAGGGATGACATTTGTGAGCGTATACAACCAGCAGACTTAAAGCTTGGAACTTTTAAAAATCAGCTGTCTCAGCTCTGAGAGAGCACAGAAGGTGATCGGAAGCTGAGATCTGTCCTTAAAGAGAAAGCACAGCAAACAGTCTGGAGAAGCTTGGGTGAAGCAGGTTGAAACGTGCTTGAGGATTAAACAAGGGAGACATAGTTCCTGAACTCAGAGTTTGCTAAGGGACTTGTCCAGGAACAAAGGAGCTGGCAGGTTCCATTTCCCTCTACGGCCCCTCATTATAAACACACACCTACCTGCAAGATCAAGCACAATCTAGCAATCACTAACTTGCATAAACCATGGCCCATCCCCACACCTACCACACCTGCTTCAGTCCCAGTGCTGTGGATACCCTCCCTGATAAGACCCACACAATCCTTGACAACAATATGTCTCCCCATCACCCACAGAACACGCATGCATCTTGTTAAAACAGCACACCCCATGTGTTGTGCACAATGACACAGTCCAGATCCAGTCTCTGTTGTTGCTATGCATTACCTTCAGAGGAGAACCAGCATCACCAAGTTAAAAATGTATGTTCTGCCCCGTATTTTCAAGAACAAGCAATATATCTGACCTTCCTCACCGAGAGATATTCTCTGAGAAGTAGGCCAAATGAGCAGACAGAGGACTATGTCCTAAACGAAAGAAGAGGACAAAGCCACAGCAAGAGACCTAAACAAAATGGATATAAGGAACATGCCTGACAGAAAATTTAAGATAACAATTATAAAGATACTCACTGGGGAAATGAAAAGAGGGAGGACATCAGAAGGGGGAACATCACTGAGACTCTTAACAAAGAGATATGAAAGAAATAATCAGAGATGTGGAACACAAGAAATGAAATTAAGAATATACTAGATAGAATAATTAGCAGGATGGACGTAGCAGAGGAACAAATTAATGAACTAGAAGACAGTAATGGAAAGTAATCAAGCGGAACAAATGAGAGGAAAAAGAAGTATGCAAAAATGAGAAGAGACTTAGGGAATTCAGTGACTCCATCCAGTGTAACAACACCCACATTAGAGGGATCCCAGAAGGTGAAAAGGGGGAAAAGGGGGCAGAAAATCTATTTGAGCAAAGAAGAGCTGAAAACTTAACCTAATCTGGTGAAGGAAACCTATACAAATCCATAAGGCATAGAGATCCCCTCCCACAAAGTCAACCGAAGGAGGTCCACATCAAGACACATAGTAATCCAAATGGGAAAAGGTAGTGATAAAGAAAATCATTGAAAGCAGCAAGATAAAAGAAGACAGGTAACATGCAAGGGAAAGCCCATAAAGCTATCAGCTGAGTTTTCAGCAGAAACTATGCAGGACAGAAGAAAGTGGCGTTAAATATTCAAAGTGCTGAATGAGAAAAATCTGCAGCAAGGAATAATTTATCCAGCAAGCCTATCCTTCAGAAAAGAAGGGGAGAAAAAGAGTTTCTTAGCCACACAAACTAAAAGAGTTCATGACCACTAAATTAACTACAAAAAATATTGAAGGGGACACTATGAGTCGAAAAAAATCGTAAGTGAGAGTATGACAATAATGAATCAAGGAAGCAGTAAAAATAAGTATTTCTGTAAAAATCA